>NC_080423.1:105943987-106114288 GCF_029873635.1 Malania oleifera
CATGGTGCTAGGGTATATGCTTGGACAAAACAACCAGGTTGCTGATGCCCTGGAGTAGGAAGACAAAGCTGTTGGCATTTAAGTGTGAAGCAATAGCATCCACTAGCAACCACTGAACTGTTTTTCAGGTATGTTAGTAAAGAAAATGCAAGAATTCTTCAGCACCAAGCTAGGGAATGCAAAACTAGGTTTCGATTGGCTCTCAGTCACAAAAGGAATTGACCTTTTTTCCCCCTAATCCCTTCTTATTTCAGTATGCTACTAGATGGGAAAGGTGTGACACTACTGAGAAGGGGAATTCCTTTTTCTTTTGTGTGTTTGGGGGGGGGAAGAAATAATTTGTTTGTGGATAAAGTGGATCCATGTCTTCCTTGTTCACATTAGCTAGGACCAAATTACCACATGATTTCCATTTACTTTCCATTCTCCTCCATCCTTCTAAAACTGATTAAAGAAACAGAAAAAACATAATATATGAGTGAAAAAGCACTTATCCTATTAACACACCACAAATCCACCTACAAAATTCATGTACTTGCTTCCTTTTATAAGGGTATCCAAACCACGTTTGGACTACAAAAGCTTCCCTGCAACTTAATTTTCACTCTCGTTCGAGGAATAATCTTTAAATATGTCATAGCTGTCAAAATATACAAACCTTTGGCTCTTACATGTCAACGTGCAATTAGTAAAAGATAAGAAACTTTAAAAGGTAGCATTAATGATGAGCCATCACATTCACAGACAGAAAGGATATGGCAATATATTTACAATGGACTGAAACAGAAGCCAAAAAATAGTACAATCAAAACAAACCTTGCATAGAGGACACCTTAGAGAGCACAGTGGGCGACAATGATTTCCAGCAACCACTTTGGTCCAATGCACAATGCAGTTGTAGCAAAATTTATCTGCAGAACAACAATGATTACCCTCAGAGTTTGAATAACTACTAAAAAAGGGCAAATGTGTACACCATGCGGTATGCATATTTCCCAACCACACATCTGCCCTGTCAGTGTGTGTAACTTGAACTTGCCTACTTAGACGGGTGTTTTTTTACTGGCAGAGCTTACATACATACATGCATACACACAAACATATACATGTGCAACTGAAAAAATAAATTTAATCAATTATTTGAGAAAGAAGTCAAAGTGAAGAAAACCTAAATTGGTTATGCAATGGGTGCATTTCCAGGTGCAACCATTCGTAAGCATACTCCATGTTCCCATATCCACTTTAGTACCATCAGGGGCTGATTTCGGGAGTGAGGGGCCTCCTCCCCACTCCCCTCCTTTATTCCAATGAAGAAAAAAAATAATTTACTCTTCAATTTTTATACTTTCAGTGCAACAGTATCTAGAGTCCAAGAGATGGGGCCAAAATTTACCATCCATGCCAGAATAGCAATTTTCCTGCTCACACACCCATAGTGGATTACTTTTCATGATAGTATAGTAGTATAATATTTTAGGGGCTTTTATGTCTCTTGAATTTGAGTCTTTTCCTTGGGTTATCTTGTCCTAATCTTTTTAAAAATAAGAGGGCCGAGATTAAAACTTAAAAGCTCCGAAGGCAGATTAATGTATTTGCTGCGCGAACTCAGCCAACAATTCCTGGGAATCTTTTCATTGATTTCTAGAAATAATGTTTGGTTCACATTTTATAGTCAGGAATCCCACTCTCAAAAATGGTATATATTCCCATAAAGCTCTTTCTTTTTATTCGCCTATTTAATTATGTTTTGATAAACAAAGAAATATATTAGGGAGAGGAGAAAATTACAACAAGAAAAAGGAAGAAGAAAGAAATGGAGAATAAGATATCCTCCCGAAACAAAAGAAGAAGAGCAAAAATAAGAACTCTAGAAGATAAAGGTTACAAAAACAGCTCTACTCAAGCAAAGCGACCCAGTCTCGCTGCAAATCTGACTGAGGAAGAAGACAAAAGAAGCTACTTGCCAAAACCCAACACCACTCTAATCAAAACAAGTTAAGAGGGCTGTCTAAGTTTCTAAAAATTATGGCGTTTCTCTCCAACCAAATACACCAAAAGATAGCCATAAATGAACACTGCCACAAAGCCTTTTTCTCCTTCTCCTTACAAAACCCCAAAAGTTGAAGAGCAAAATGCCTCCAGGAGGAATGGAAAACCCACCCAATTTTATCCAAAAATTACTAATAACTTGTTCCTAAGGGACCAAAAGAAAAGATAATGTAAGAACAAGATAGAGCAAGTCTCACCTCTCGAAGCAAAGGACACACAGATCAGACGAAAGAGCCTTGTAAGGTTTACGTTTCTGGTGCAAGTCATTGGTATTAATTTTTTCCAAGATCGCAATCTACCAAAAGGCCTTAATCCTGGAGGGAGCTTTAGCTTTCCAGATGGAGTAAGGGGCAAAACGAGAAACATTAGGGGGCATGAATCAAATGAGAAAAGAAAGAATTACAAGAAAAGCCCTAGAAGAATCAAAACCCCAAACCCTTTTGTCACTCCCCTACCCAAACCGCAAAGAGTTAAGCACATTAAACAAAAGGTCCAGCTCATTGGCCTCTCTCTCATTGAGGTTCCTAGCAAAATGAAATCCCAACAATGCCCATTCTCTAAGCAGAGATAGGAGAGTCATTAAGAGAAGGTAAACAAAAGAGATAAGGATACATAAAAGCCAAAGAAGCCTACCCAATCTAATTATCCTCCCAGAAACAGATTCTCTCCCCATTACCAACACTGAGCCAAACATGAGGGATAAACGAATGGTGAATCTGGGACACAAATTTCAAGGACTCAAATGGGTAATATTAACCACAATTTTAGTGTTCCACCCATTATGAAGAAGTCCAAATTTATTTTAGATAACCTTATTCCAAAAAGAGCTAGGTTCTAAAGAGAAGTGCCACAAAAACTTCCCCATAAAAGAGAATTTTGGACACCAAGTTACCAAGAACCAAACTCCCTTCCTTTTGAACCAACTCACAGTCACCCAACTAACAAGATGTCTTTATAGTGCTTACCTATTCCCAACCACAATAAATCTCTCATCAATTTCTCTAGCCTATTAGCCATTCCTATATGAATTTCAAAAAGAGAAAGGCAATAATAGGGAATAGAAGACACAAAACCATATATAAGAGTAATGTGACCCCCAAGAGTGATAACCACCTTTCCACATATCCAACTGCTTGGCAGCTCTCTAAAAATCTTAATCCCAAAAAAAGAAGCAAGGTTACAACCTAAGGAAAGAGCTAAATAGGTGATAAACCAACTCAGAACACCACAACCAACAAACTTAGAGAAAAAGGACTCGTGTTGATCCCAATACCCACGGCGTCACTCTCAAAGAAGTTGATTCGAAGACTAGACACTTTTTCAAATAGTTGGAGATTAATTAACAAATTGGAAAACCTACCCATATACTTCGAAAGAAAAAGAACAGTGTTGTGAGCAAATTGCAAATGCAAAACCGGTAAGCTCTCATGGCCCACCTTAAATCCCTCCACAAAACCTCTATCAATCATTCTCCTCAAAGTGTTAGTTGCAATAGTGAATAGGAAAGAGGAGAGACGATATCCCTACCTTAGACCCATAGAGGCACTAAACTAGGTTTAGCACCACCACCCCAACCCCCAATTCACTAGCACAAACAAGGCCATAGACAAAAGGCACCCCTAATCCATTTCCTCCATCCAGCTCCAAAACCTTTTCATCCAAGAAACCCCAATAAGCTCGATTATAGGCCTTTTCAAAATCCAATTTCATAACCAAACCCCTTATATTTCTTATGATGGCGTTTTCAACAACCTTATTAGCTATCAAAGCAACATCTATAATTTGTCAATCACCAAGCCGTGAGAGATAGCATCCACCAATACAATAGCCAATCCCGTAGATAACACCATAACTAGGGGTCCTAAGACTGATTGGGGATATAGGCAATAAAAACAGAATTAATGCTCCTACCCACAATCCAATTATGAAAAGTTCGCCAAAAACTTTGAGAAGATCATCCTTCAATAAATTCCAACCATTGTTACAGAAAGCCAAAGAAAAACCATCTAACCCAAGAGCTCTCTCTATCCAAATCAAGTACAATGCTTCTTATCTCTTCCTTCTCAAAAGATTTCTCAATCTACTCTACTCTTTTAAAGGGAATAAAGCACCAATCCAACCCTTCAACCACAACCCTGCCTCCATCCTCTTCAATAAAGAGACTCCTCTGATAATCATTAATCATACTAGCAATGTAATCAAGATCCCTATCAATCATGCCCGAGGTCTTAGATTTCGATTTCGATGTCAATTTCGATTTCGATTTGAAAAAATAACGAAAATTAGTAGTGAAGCATGGAATTTTTTGTGAAACTTTAGAAATGGTTAACAAACATAATAATATAAGTTTTAGGACTAATATATTACAAATTAAATACATCTTTGTTTTGTATGAGGTGGAAAAGTTGTAAAATAGTATGTGTATCAAACATATTTGTAAGATAATGCACATTAAACATATTCAGTTAATACAAATGAAATTCATAAATAATTTAAATATTATTTCTTATACAAATAATGATAATGTAGACATGAATGGCTAAAAAATGTTACTGTAAGTTTATTTTTTCATATAATTTCAAAAGAACTTGTAATAATCTTTTGTTTCGATAAAATAAATTAAAAGAGAAATTTCACTTCACTCTTAAATCTCTCATTTGAATTTTGATAAAATTTCATTGTATAGTTAAAATTTCGACAAATTTCGAGATTTCGATAAATTTCGGATGATTCGTTGAGATTTCAATGGAAATTATGCAAGACGGAAATCTACTGTCATTTCGATTTTGAGGGTTATGGAAATCGGAAATTTCAACGGAAATTTTGACAATTTCGTGGAAATTTAAGACCATGATCATGCCCTTCTCATCCTCTAATTCTTTAATAAAATTCCTCCTCCTCCCACTCACCACTTGATCAAAGAGTCTTGTGTTACAATCTCCATCTCTAACCCAATTTGCTCTAGACTTCTGCTCCCAATAGACCTCTTCCCTCTAGAGGACCTACTGAAATTGCTTAGACAACTGGACCCTTTTGCTCACCAATTCTAAAAAGAGAAATGTAATACGAAGGTATATACGATAAACAAGCATAAATGAGTCATACGACGCCTAGAGTGAAAAACGCTCCTTTTCACAAGTTGAATTTTTACTTATTGAATTTTGTGCTAAATACTATGCACAAGTATTTCTTTTTTTAGAAGCATTGAGGGCATTATTTTATCATCATTCTCATGAATAAACCAAACACGGAAATGCCGCATTACCGACAATATATCAATAATATAATTCTAAACTAAGCACGGGAATCCCACAATCCAAGTATTATGATTCCCACAAATCACAATGCCAAAAGGCATACTAAATCCTAAAAACCAAAAGCCACATAAGGGTTGGGATTTTACGGTTCTTATAATGCTATAGATTCAGTTTTTCATAGATAATAAATTTTCAGATATTTGGGATTTTTTTTTTTCTTTTGTGATTACAAACCCTAGAAACTCATTCATTCCCTCTTCAATACCTCTGTACATTTTGTTATATAGCTGTTGGAATTCCATATTCAGTCACTACACATCAACTTTTACTGCCCAATGCTGCACCAGTGATACCAGAGAGATCCTGAATTGCAGGATGCCTAGACGTGTAAGAAGTCGGGGTGGAGGAAATACAAACCAGCAAGCAAATATGGCTGAGATGTACCATATGATTGAAGATCTATAGCAAGCAATGCAGACATTCCAACAACTGAAACGTCCAGAATTCCTTATATTGATCGAAAGTTGTATAGTCTAATGGTTTAGATTCAAACTCATATATACAGAATTCTAAAAGAAAGGCATTTGATTTTTATATAAAAACCATCAGGCAAATCAAAATTTACATTATCTTCTTCCTAATTATTTCTCTACACTGTCTCTCTAAATTCATCCCTTCTTAAAATATTATCTAGAAGTTTATATTCTGCATATGCAAATTTCCAACATCTTGACATGTCTATTAAATGTAGGATACCCAGGTTGCTTCTAGAAGTGCAGTGAGCAATATAAAGCATAAGCTAAGCTCTATTATTCATTGAGATGATCCACTACAAGGCCATTTGAACACCATTTGGTGGAGTATCTTAAGGACAATGTTAAAACACAATTACCTAAAAGCTTAAGCTGTTAGGTAGAGCAGACCAACAATGCATATCAGGCCTTAGCACCCAAACTGCTGCTCTTTGCTGAATTGAAGTGTTGGGATAGAATTATTGGAAACTATTTTATTCCTCTCTTTTCAAACACACCAGAAAATTGTAACAGGAAGGAAAGACAAAGCCTTCCTCTTTTTCTTTGTTGCCAAAATCCCTCTCCACTCTCCAGGCCCAGACTGCCATCCAACAGATCTAGCGGTAACCCACCCTTGTCCAATTAGAGTCAAAGCCACATTCCAAATATTTCTAGTCCAGGGGCAATGGAGAAGGACATGGTCTACTGATTTTGCCTCAGCCATGCAAAGGGCGCATCTGTTGGCAATGGAGAACCCCCTTCACTGCAAGTTGTCCAGGGTCAAGATCTTACCATGAGCTACTTCCCAGGTAAAAAAGGCAACCTTAGTAGGGGCTGCCGTCTTCCATAATTGAGACTAAGGGAAGTGAACGTTGTTTAACTCTCGAAGAAAAAGTTTCCAGTAAAAGGATCTGTCAGTGAAAACCCTCTTCTTGTCCAAGGACCAAAAAGGACTTGGCACCTGCCTCTATTGTCATGTTAAAATACCACTTTATCTAAAAGCTTAAGCAATTAGGCTATGGCCCAACAATGCATACAAGGCCTTAACAAAGAACATGTGAAGAAAAATCACAGCTATACCAGCCATTATGGATCGCTACCATTAGGTAAAGGCTGCTACAAACACGACTATTATGGTTAAAAATATTTTAATCTTTGTACTTTTCTTCTCATTTTACCTCTTTTTTTTTTTTCTTTCGTAAATCAATCTCAATTAGTAATGTTAAGAGTGGCGGTTAAGATTATAATAAGGACGATAATGATAAAGAACCATGATACACATTAATTAATAATTTGATACGATCAATGTTTTATTTTAAAAAAATTGTTTTTTTTTTTATAATATTAGTAATTTGATACTTCTTTTCTATATTGTTCAACTTCAACCTTCTTTTCTTTGCATAGTTTTTATCTTGTTCAAGTTGTTAATCTTGTTCAATTACCCTCACTCACTTCTTAATCCATCCTTCCACAAAAAGCCCTTCTTTTTCTTACTAAAATGTTTGTAAACTTCTTATACTTGATAGCCAAGTTACTAAGCCAAAGAATTGTCGTAAAATTCCATGAACATAAATTATTAATCCTATACACCTCAACCAAGGAGAGAATCCTCAATCCCCTCGCCCCTTTACCCAAAACAAAAAAATATAACCCAAATGCATCATCTTACCAAAATACATGTCCTCACATCTCTCTATAAAGTATCTCCGATTGTGCCCAATAAGTGCTGGAAAACAAATTTTTTTTTTTCATATATTCAAGTACACCCCGGATAGGAATCAAAAATTATGGTCGTCCGACACATTTCGGAATTCAACAAGGGGTTTTGAAGCATCGGTGCTTCTTAGATTTCCACTCGTCGTGATCGCTTTGCGCGAAGAACCCATTCATTTGATGAATTTGTGCCCTCAAGCCAACTAAAACAAACTAGTATGATTCAATGTCCAACAAAACAACCACACACAGTGCAAAAATTTTCGCCTAAAATAAAGAATCTAGCCTTAAAAATACCCAATTCAAGATACAGTTGCCAAAATTTATACATACATATAGATATGCACATAGGGGGAGAGAGAGAGAGAGAGAGAGAGAGAGAGAGAGAGAGAGTACGGAAACAGCGATCCAAATAGGATTCCTGAGTAACAGGGCCGAGGCAGATGGGGCAGGCAACGGTGGCGACGGACGAGGAAGAACAGCTGCTGGCATGCTGGCTCATGTTTCGCCGCGAAAACAACCCCCCGTTTTCCAGAACGTCTTGCCAAATTGTAATCCAAATACGGATTCGGATTCGGGTTCAAAATTATGTTAAAATTTTAAAATTTAAATTTAAATTTTTTCACGTTGTCAAAATATTTTTCCATGTTCAGAATTAATTTTTTAGATTAAATAATTAATTTTATACGTAATTTTTTAATTAAAATTAGGATAAAATTATCAGAGGAATTTAAAATATAATTGAAATAAAAATATTCATAAATTTTCTCAAAAATAAAAATAGTAAAGGTCATTACAAAATATTTTTACTATTTTTCAATAGTCATGCATAGTAAGATTGTTCTTGTAAAGTGAATTTTTCAAAATAATAATTAAATAAAATAATTATAATAATTAAATTCATATTATTATATTTTAAGTTTCTATTTCTGCTTTTTAGTTTTCATTTTGGATTTTTATTTTCATAATTTTCTACAATTATACCAAATGATTCCTAAATTTTTCCTTCTTAGTTATTAATTAGAAAAACAATTATAGATACGATGGGCAAGAGTCGGGCAATGTTTGGCATCACATATTTCACGTCTAAAATTGAATTTATTATAGCTTTAAATTATATTTTTTAAAAATTTTATTAAATAATTTTAAATTTTAAATTGCAAACTTTTCATGTTCTTAAATATAAAGAAAGAGCATTTATTTTTAATTATCATGGTAATTATTGGACAATTATGGGCATGCTTTGAGTATTTAAAAATTTAGACCAATTTGAAAAAAAAAATTTGCTTAGTGTGTGATTGAGTAGCACATGTATTGCAACAAAGTTATATCAAGTTCTATCCAATCATATTTGTTCTCGTAATCTTTGTATCATGCCCCGAACCTCGAATGGGACCCAGGGGTGAAAAAGTAATCTAACATGTCCCTATATCATACAAAACATCCAAAGATAACGGACAAAGGATGAGGGTCCAACCTAGTGGGGTTCCCAGACACCCTAAACGCATCCAAACACAACCATATACGCAGTGGAAAGAGGTCATTCTATATATACATGCAATACCATACCAGAATCTATACAAGAGCAGAAACAAACTCTAATACACAACGTACAACTGGGTGCCCAACACATCCCAAAAAGGCAACCCACCAAAATACAGTCCTAGCACTTACTCAAGCGCTAACTGCAGTATACCGGCCACTACGCTCCCTGCACCAGGACGCTAATTCTGATTACTCGAAGGACCTGTAAAAATGTACGTACAGTAGGGGTGAGACACCTCTCAGTAAGGAAGAACATATGTTATATTGGTGTGTGGCATTTAAGTGTTATTATGATACAACATACACGCAGTTAAATGCAATCCAATACTAATTTCACATCAGTGCATACACACACGCACACACATGATCAGCAATCCCGGTATCGTCACACCCTTCGGCCCAAAACAGGCCTACAACATACGGCGTTGGTCTGTAGCCAACCCGCATAACACGGCGCCACCGGCACATGGCCAGTCTCTGATTCCCATGGCATTGTACCAGTGCTAATTGGTGGATCCACACCCTTCGCGCTGATCTGCCGAAATAGGCTCACGCCCTTGGATATAGAGCCAGACACTCTTACCTACGTGGCAGGTGATAAACACACGCCCTCAAATATAGAGCCGGACACTCTCAGTACCTAGAACAATTCGAAACCCCATTCCTACTAGCATTTCAACAAATCACACACACATGCATGCTCATATAACCAAACAAACAACACCCATTTGGTAATCTAAATCATGGTTTTCCAAACAAATACAGTTTAAACAAGTCAAGGCACAGTCATCCCAATAACACAATATAAATCAACATATACGCTCGGTTTTCAACAAAACCAGGGATGCAGCCCGTCGCTCCCCTTTTCCCAAAACTGTAATCATGAAAAACTCATAGTTTTCTCTGTTAGATTCCCTCAAATGAGTAGCCAAAACACACACAGGGCCGTGAACCACAATTCCACCGAGTCTGATTTCAAAAATAACCGATACAAACACAGCTCCCCTTACCTTTTCCCCGAATAACAAATCTCGAACTCCAAGACTCCTAAACCGCGAACCGAGTTCCAAAACCTACAAATCACATATAGAATATACTCACAAGACTATTCTTTACTAAGCTGCCGAATCAGAATTGAAAACCGAGCCTTACCTTGATTTTTTGCCAAAACTCGAAAATCTCCGAAATGGGATTCCAATCCGTAGAACTTGTAATGAATCTTTCCACGATCCTCATGGTAACTTCAGATTCACGATTCTAATGATGATCGGCGAAGAAGTCTAGAGAGAGGAAGTGTAGGGAGAATTCTAGAGAAAGAGAGAGATATGATTTAGTTTTCTTAGTTAAGAAGTAATGAAATTTAATATTTATAGCCCTTTGACTCGAGTGTCTTCATCGACGAGATGGTGTACTCGTTGACGAGGCTCTATAGTCCTCTCGTCGACGAGATAGTTGATTCGTCGACGAATCCTGATATCATCGGTTCTAGAAACTCCTCGGCTTCTCCTCGTCGACAAGCCTCTGAACTTTGTCGACGAAAGATGCATAGCCTTCGTCGACTAGAGATGCATAGTTTTCGTCGACGAAACCTATTCAAATTCCAGTTTTACCCCTCTTTTATTTATTTAAACCCATTTATCACAGTTCGAGTTCTTACACGTTGCCCTCATCGAGTCTCGCATTTGTCTTGTAATGACCCAAATATATATATATATATATATATATATAAAATAATAATAATGATAATAATAATAATAAAATAATAAAAAAAATTATCATTAAATTAATAGCAATACAAATGTGTTTTTCTGTAGAATCCTTGATTTTATGTTTGATGCCTAAAAAAGACATTGTCTTAGCGGGTGCTCAAATACCATTATGGCTTAGTCGCTCCTTGGAGGTCGGTCTGATTAAAATGGAATTTTATAGGATAAACAGGGTAGATAATGTTTGTACACGCAAATAAGTACATATATATAAAATAATGTTTTGACTTACATAATAATAATAATAATAATAATAATAATAATAATAATAATAATAATAATAATATAGGTATCCTATGCGAGGCCCACATTACTATGTGGGGCCCACATGAGTCATGAAGTCGTGTGGGGTCCACAAGAATTTCGAAGTTGTGTAGAGCTCATAAGACCGTGTGAGTACTATTGGAGTTACGTATGACTCGCTTGAGTCTCGAAGTTGTGTGGGGCTCACATGAGTTTTCAAAATTCAAACTTAATTCGTTTTAGTATATATATATATATATATATATATATATATATATACTAAAACATAATAATAATAATAATAATAATAATAATAATAATAATAATAATTTTAAAATTAATTAATTAATTAAGTAAATCAATTAAAAATTAATTAAATGGGAGTGTCGGCAAGCACTCCCATTTTCCTACATGTACCTCATCCTCATCTCATACCTCCCAACCCAAGCTCATCTCATGCTTATTTCTTACCCATTCATTTATTTTTTAAAAAATTATAATTTCACCTCTCTCCGCACACTTTTACAAATTTTATTTTTTTTTTCAAAATTTTCCTATAAATAGGAAACTCTCAATCTTCATTTTTCACAAAAAATTTTCAAATGAAGAGAAGAATTAGTGAGTAAAAGAATTAGTGGTGGAGGAAGATTTTTTGTTATAATTAAATCACTCACTCACTCTTTTCGATCTCATTCTTTTGACTTACTCATTGTGATCGTATCATAAGGTTAAGTAAAAGGTAATTAAATTTGATTATGTTAAATTTTTATTTAAAATTTATACCCGAATTTATTTGTAAGTAAATTTTGATTATGTCAGTAATTTTCATAAAATTCTCCCGAATTTATTTTTACGCATATTTAATTATATCAATTTGATCTTTAATATATTTGTATTTATTTTTGAGTGAAAAAATGTTCTAAATCTCTCGGGTATTTTACGGTATTAATTTCTATTGAAAAAAATATTTTTAGTATGAAAATTGTGTTACATGAGTTTATTTATATGTGCATATTTCATGAAAATATGAGTAAAGATGACATGAGTTGATTTTTACGTTACGTATTTCACGAAAATATGAGTAAAAATAATATTTTCATGACATTATTTTAATTATATAAATTATATAATAAGATGTTTTCAAAACCCCTTTATGATTCAGACAATACAGAAAATTACAAATGTTCGGTGCCATAACTTAAAGTTTAAACGGATCAGAGTGCACTCATACTATTTATAGAGTGGTTATATATGGTAGTGGATTTATCCTAAGTGCACACCTGGTTTTGGGTTAAGATTTAATAGGAAAAATCTCATTTAATAATGATATGCGTTGATTTAGTTTGGCCGTTCAGTATGTTAAGTCCAATCTTTGGACCGCACAACCCAGTCATAGGGATAAACATGACTCACGATTAATAGAAACATGACTTACGAGTAACAAAAATATGACTTACAGCTAACAGGCCTAAGGGTGATTTTTACAGTATATGTATATACATATTTAATTATGTGTATATATTATTAATGATTTGAAGGAAAAATATATGTTTATGTGAACATGATGATTTTTGTGCCTAAATGATGATCTAAAGGAAACGTGTAAGAAAAAGTATATATGTATATAATTAAATATTATAGTTACAATTTTAAAGTTAAAATTTTAATTTAACAATTAAAATATATGATTATAAAATTTTACTGCTTTAGTTGACGGTAAAAGTGTTATGTAAATTTTTTTAAATTCACGTTTATTTTAAAAGCAGTTTTGAAGTTAAAAATTTTAATATTATTTTACGAAAGTATAATATTACGAAAGCTCATTTTTGTTATACACTAATAATAATCTTATTTACTTACTGAGCGTTGTTTTTGTAACGACCCGAATTTAGAATGATATTTAAATAATAAAGAGATGGAAATGGAGACTGGAAACAGAAGGAGGCCTTCGACTTCGTTGACGACATTGAACTTTGGGAGGAAAAACGGAAAAAGGGGATCAGCAAGACTTCGTCGACGAAGGCTTAAGAGAATTTGTCGACGAACACAGGGGACTCATCGACGAGAAAATACCGAGAGGGGTTTTTGAGCCAACTGAATTTCGTCGACGAGGAGTGTATTTCGTCGACGAAATTTGTGAAGGACTCGTCGACGAAAGATGGGCTCGTCGACGAAATTCCATATTCTATAAATATGGGAAATCCGAATTTTAACTTCCTAATTAAGCTATCTTCATCCTCTCTCTCTCTTTCCCCCCTTCGGTTCTCCCTCTTTCTTTCGTCGATTTCGGGCCAGATCTTCGTCGGATTGACAATCCAAAGTCACCACGACGCTCCTGGGGAAGTTCCGGAGCGGATCGTTGGTGAAAGTTAGTTGAAAATCATCCCAGAGTTGAGGTAAGACTTTTTAAGCCATATTTGGTTTTGAGCTAGTTATAAGAAATGTTGTGCGCATGAAAATACTGAAGTTTAATACTGGAGGTTTTCAGTTTCAGGGTATTGGTCAGCGAATCCCTTAGGTGTTAGACTTGAATACTTTTGGGTAAAAACTTTCTACTCAATATTTGGGTTTTTGACAGTTGAGAAAACTATTATATGTTTAGAAATACTGAACTTTAATACTGGAAATTTCCATTTTCAGGGTGTTGAGTTGGGAACCATGCGGGTGCAGGGAAGATTTTCTTAAGGATTTTGCAGGAATTAGGTAAAGGGATCAACTAAGCTAGTACTTTTTGAAAAATGTTTGAATATTATTATAGAACTCGATTTTAGGGATATGAATATATATATTTATATATGATTTATATTTGGAAAAATTCTGTTAAAATGACGGTGTGTTGAATATGTGAAAATTTGTTAGTGTGGCATGAGTATAGAATGTTATGAAATACTAGTTCTGGAATTGTGTTTATGATATGAATTTTTATAATGAGAAAATCGGCGTACAGGCCGAGATTTTTATATGTGATATGTTTGCCGGCGTACGAGTCGTGCTATGATGTGATTTGCCAGCGTATGGGCTGTGCTATGATGTGGTTTGTCGGCGTACGGGCCGTACTATGATGTGATTTTCCAACGTACGGGTTGTGTTATGATGTGATTTGCCAGCGTACAGGCTATGCTATGATGTGATTTGCCGGCGTACAGGCTGTACTATGATTAAATGTGTAATATTGGCGTACGGGCCGATGATTTTCATGATATACGTATATATGCAAAATGATATGATTAATGTGAAAATTTATAATATGAGATATCCATGTATCACGGTTTCAGTATATATTATATGATATCAGAACCTGGTTGACTTAGTCTAGGCTAGCACTTGCATGGTACCGCTGCTCTGTGTCCATGGTCTTCATGATCATGATATCTGTGTTAACACTTGTGTACGGAGTGGTGTGAGATTGGATGGTCGATGTGGTTATTTTCAAGAAGTGAGCTGTTATCGCCCCTAGTGTACGGACTAGGTCTGGCGGACCCATCGGACCTACAGACTACTGTTTGACTTGACAGTAGTTGGCCAACCATTGTTAGGTCCCGCCTTTGGGCCATACAACCCAGTGATGTGGGGGTAATACATGACAACAACAAGCTAACCTACCATGATTGTTTTTATGTTATTATTATGATATGAGATGAGATATGCTTATGAAATGCAGTATGTTCTGCCATATTTTGATATACATATGTTTTCCTAGATTTGATCAACAGAACTGAATATGTTATATATGATATATATAGAACACAGAATACTCATATTGCCACACACTGGTATTAGTTTATTTCACTTACCGAGAGGTGTCTCACCCTTAAATCTTATAAACTTTTTAGGAGCCCCTAATAGAAGAGCGGGGAAAGCTCGGCTAACCTAGTGTTGGATATCTGCCCTTTTTAAAGGTAAGTTTTTTTGTAAGGATAGTCAGATTTTGTGGGAAATATCTCTAGATTTATTTTTAGATGTATATATGGAAATACTGTGGACTATAGCAACTCTGGTATATTGTAATATATGGTATTGAGATGTACATTATTGTATGTTTTCTGCTGCTAGGGCTTCTGCTGTATGTTCTGATATATCTCTAGTACCCACGGATCCAGGTGAATTGTGACCCGTTGAACTAGAATATGAGAAATGTGCTATTGATATTATCAAAAAAAAAAAAAAAAAGTGGAAAAATGAGCAGGTCGTGATAGTTTCACCTCAATCGTTATTTTACATTTCAGATAATTTTGAAGAGTATACTAGAAATCTGACGTAGCAAGTGCATGAGCGGGAGTTGAAAGAACATAGTAGAATAAAAATTTAACATAATACAATTTAAAATATGTTTGTATATTTTTGAATTTTAGAAAATTTCATTTTAATAGTTGAGACATATATTTGTAATAAAGCTAATTAGTGCTTTGGTAATAAAAATAATTTAAATTTATGTGCCCCTGCTGAAAAATTTATATGCTGGAATCCACTTGGGTTTGAGTCCTTACATGTCCTCATCGCCCTCATCTAGTATTGCTCGTGATAATTGATATCTAGTTTTTTCTTTAAAAAAATAATAATAAGTTTGAAGATCTGACTCATATTCTCTCAAGATTTACCTGAAGAAATAAAAACTGGACAAGATTTTAGCTAGTCAAATATGAGTTTTTGAAGAGTCAAAATAAGATATAAATATAATCATGATCACAAATTTTTTACAGAAATATTTTGCCAAAGCAACTCAAATAGAAGCCATTTTTTTAAAATGCAATTATTAATCATACGCACATAAAATCTTCATAAGCTTCGAATTGACAGAGTCAAGCATATGCTTATTTTTTACTTAAATCCTAATTATTTTATAAGTAAAAATAATTATGGATTCTTAGATAAATTTCAGACGAATAATTTAAGGGTTTCATGTGTAAATAAATTTTGACATCTAATTGATAGGCAACATGAGATGAATTACTTCTTATTATATATGTAGCTCAAATCGCGTGTGATCTTCTAATAGACTAAAACAAACTTTCATTATAAAATGCATCTTCAAATAATATTAATGTAACACCCCGACCCCGAGGGGCCTGAGATATTAACTTTTTACCATTGATTTATAGCGGAAGCAAATAAACTCAATTATTATTAAATCAGAGCACTAATTATCCATATTACACTCATTTATTTCAAAAGAAGAAAAATTACATAAACATAAATATCTGGCATCATACTAATATTTCTAAACAATCTTTCTTTTTCTATTCTCACCCGCATGCTTGCTAAGCCTGATTTCCAACATGCTCTTCAGAGTTATCTGAAATAAAAATATGATTGGAGTGAGACGACGCTCAGTAAGTAAATAAGATTATTATTAGTGTGTGGTAAAAATGAGTTTTTTAAAAATTTCGTAAAACAATATTTAACATTATAACTTCAAAACTGTCTCTAGAATAAATATAAATTTAAAAATTTCTACATAAAACTTTTACTATCAACTATAACAGTAAAATTTTATAATCATATTTTATAACTGCTAAATTAAACTTTTAACTTTAAAACTGTATAAATATTTAATGATAAATATACATATACTTTTCCTTATACGTTTTCTTTAGATCATCATTTAAGCACTAAAATGATCATTTTCATGTAGACTTATGCTTTTCCTTCAAATCATCAGTAACTTTGTATACGTAATTAAATATGTATAAACATATATTGTAAAAACCACCCTTAGGCCTGTTTGCCGTAAGTCATGTTTACCCCCATGACTGGGTTGTGCGGTCCGAAGACTGGATTTAGCTGGCTGGCCGACCAAACTAAATCAACGTATGTAAACTTTAAGTGAGATTTTCCTTATTAAGTCCTGATCCGGAATCAGGTGTGCACTGAGGAGAAATCCACTAACATAAATAACCATTTTGTAAACAGTGTGGGTGCACTCTGATTCGTATAAACTTTAAGTTGCGGTACCGAGCATCTGTAACTTTGAACTTTCGTTGCCATAAGGGGTTTTAAAATCATCTTATTATAATTTATGCAATTTAAAATAATATCGTAAAAATCTCATCTTTACTCATATTTTCATAAAAAATGTAACGTAAAAATAAACTCATGCCACACAATTTTTGTGTTAAAAATATATATAATTTTATTTTTGAATAGAAAGAAATGCTGAAAATTTACCCGAAGGGATTAGAACATGTATTAATCCAAAAATAGATGCAAGTATATTAAAGATAGAACTGATATAACTAAATATGCGTAAAAATAAACTCATGAAAATTTTGTGGAACTAATTAACATAATTGAAATTTACTTATAAAATAAACTCGGGTATAAATTTTAAATAAAAAAAAAATCAACATAATCAAAATTTACTTATCTTCTTCCTTACGAACACTGTAACTATCTCTAAGAAATGAGATCGGAAAGAGTGGGTGATTGAGAACTTATTCAAAAATTCTCTCTCCACCACAAATTCTTTCACTCACTAATCATTCTCTTCCTTGGAAAATTATTGTGAAAAATGAAGGTTGAGAGCTCCCTATTTATAGGAAAATTTTGGGGAAGAAATGAAATTTATAAAAGTGTGGGGAGATGGGTGAAATTATAATTTTTTTTTTTAAATTAAAGAATGGGTAAGGGATGGGCAAGGTATAGGTTGAGTATGGGATGGGGATGGAGGCCATGTGGGAGTGCTTGCCACCATTCCCATTAAATAAGTTTTAATTAATTACTTTCCTAATTAATTAATCAATTAGTTAATTAATTATTTTATTATTTTATTATTTTTCTTAATCATTATTATTATCATTGTTATTACTTTTAAACTATTTTTAGTATTTATTTATTTTATTATTTATTTTTCAATAAGAATTAAATTTAAATTTTGAAAACTCATGTGGGCCCCACACAATTCCATCTCTTTATTATTTAAATATCATTCTAAACTCGATGGTCGATGGCTCCCTCCTCTTGAAGTATTTTAAGACAAAAGATTTTTGTTTGAGAGGGCAGAAAGAAGAGTCTTTGCAGAAGAAGGTCCTTGTTCTTGACAGATCAATAAAAAGCACTTAAGTTCAGCAACAAACGTAAAATTTGTATTTGTTTTATATTTAAGCATATAGTTTTCAAAATTTTATGTTGCTTTTTATTGTTTTATAATTGCGATTATTCAAAACATTTAATAAAAATTGAATGATATGTAAGTGAGTTTTATGTTTTATGTTTTCTAAGGCATTTGTTTCTATATTATATCTCTTGACTATCAAAGCTGTTTTTGCTTATTTGTTGATTATTATCCAAATCTGAGATGAAAAAAATTGCAATACTAATTAGGGAATTCATTGTCATAATTTTTTTTATTGGGAAATACTGAATTTTCACCGCACAATATTGTGTAATGTACAATATTTTTTAATGTTTTTTTTTAAACGAAAAAAATGAGGTTTGAGTAATTTGGATTATTATTTTAAAAATCTTAAATTCAATTCTTTTTCACATCAAATACCGTGTCGCTAAGTATATTGAAAATAACTAATTAATGGGCTCTTGTGTTATATGTATATATGCATAGTAACGGAATAATTTCAAAAATAAAATAAAATAAAAATAGAAAGACATTTAAATTTTATATTTAAGGGGAGAAAATACCAAAGAAAACAGTATATATAGCTCTTACACAGAAAATATCATCATCACCAATACCATACCGTGCTCTTATTTCTAGTTCCATTTCGCACAGTACTGTTCTCACATTATATATATCAAACGTTTGGCTTAAAAAATTGTTTGAGGTGTAATTATTTCTAGTATTTAAGCACTCGAATACTAGGAAATATCGTGTTTGGGAGTAGTGGTTTCAAGTTTTCAATTTCGATGGGAAATTTAGTATAGCTGCATATTACATTTTATTTAAGTATATACATTTATGGCCCAAATTGAAATATAAATAAAATTGAATTAATTAAAAGAAAAAACTTCACGTGTTTAGTTTAATTAGTGAAGTGAACTTTTCCGTGCTGAAATATTGTGTAATATACAATATTTTTTACATCATGTTTACCTTGTGGCATAAAATGGGAGAATGAAATAAAATTTTAAATGAAAATCAAGTGATAGGAATGCTTTCTTTTAACATATGTTTCAAAATTTTTGAATGAACAGTTCTAACACTTTAAATTTGATTATTTGTCACATCAACACGTGTCGCTTAGTATCCTGAAAATAATTAATTAATGAGCTTGTAATATATTTATGTATGTACGTAAGTACACATAAAATAATAGGATAATTTTTAAAAAATAAAAAGAAAACACAATATACATTTCTCATACAAAGGAAATATCATCATCACCAACAAAATATGCATTACAATTCATATATCACAATCCAAAATATTGATTAATTAACTCACTCTATCTTTCAAGAAAGAAAAAGGACAAATACACCATGATTTTGTAGCGATATATATAAATGTAATTTAAAATTAAAACCAATCCACCCAGTAATGAACAATTTGAAAGTGGATTACTTCCTTAAACCATTTGGTGATGCATTAATCTTACACATTCATAATCTTAACGTTGGCAATGACCATTTGAAACCTAAATCAAATTAAGATCATAGAAAAGCAAAGGGAGAAGAAAGAAAAAAAGTTCCAAGACCCACCTCTAATGCCTACAACAAATTGAATGGAATCTCTTATGCATTCTTGAATGCAAAAGAAACTAAAAATATTTATAGCAAGCTTAGTGTTTGTTAAGAGTCTTCATCTTGAATCATGAGCTGTGCATAAACATGGCTTCTTAAATCATTGAGACTAATTTTTTGGCCAATACAAAAAAATCTAGATCAAAACTTGATTATCTAAAATGTAATCTTCCAATGCTTGCAAATTTTAAGTCTATTGAAATACTGCAATTAAATTATTGACACCCTAAATTCAAGAATTTGTAAAAGCAAGATTAACCCACCTTTTTCAGTATCAATACAGCCGTAAATCAAAACATTTTAACCATAAATTCAAAATTTTGGCAAACCATTAACACATTTTACGCTTCTCATTTGGAACCAAATCAAGTTTATACCAATAAGAAGGCACTGATATGCGAAGTACTGAAAGGTTCACAAAGAAGAAAATAAAACAAAGCATTACTAAATTCACGAAGAATTGTTCAATCAGTCTCATCGAAGTCGTCATCAAAGAAATACAAGTACGGAGCAAAAGGCTTGCCTTCATGGGATTCCCCTTGCACATCCTCACTATTGATCTTGGGAGTAGTTATCCAACCCAGCTGTTGCATATAAACTTCATCATAGGCTTCTATATCCAAGCCTGAGGCAAGAAATAGTTCTATTTCATTCGCAAACCCCTCTGCTCTTCCAGTCAGAAAAGGCCTTGCAACATCTAAGACCAGAGACTTGAAGGCTTCTTGTTTTGCTTCAGGCGCACTTCTAAGTTGCTCATTTCTGGATAATTGAAGGTTAGTGTAAACAGAGTAAGCATAATCATTATAATGGAAAATGACACAGTATTCACAATATCCTTCACAATTCGTATTGATAGTTTTAATGCCAAACTTTAGCGTGTAACTTAAAAGCCAGCAGAATTAAAAGTCAGTTAACAATTTAAATTTTATTCCATTTTGGATGGCATGTTATTATAGTAAAGATGCATCAATATTGGATGCATGTTAGAATGCTAATTATTACCTTTTCCTGAATGAGTCAGTTACACCAAGAACATGATGCACAATGATGCCAACATCTTCCTCCTACATAGAAATATTGCATCGACCATGTAGTTCTGTAACATGAAAGGGAAAACTTACACACATTCAGCAAAAACATGCGGTCATCCTGATAATGGGTTTATGTTGATCAAATATTTCGTAAATGGGCAAAACCAGAAAGAAATCTAAAAATATTGACTACAGGAGCATATTATGGATTTCATTTAACACCATGATTTTGTGGTAGGATGTTGAACGTGTAGGTCCAATCCCACCAGACGACATACCAAAAGCCAACATCCCTTTCGTAAGCTTTCTAATATGGTCCATCTGTTTCCCAGAGTGAAATCCAGGAAATGAGTATTTGTGGAGCAGCATGGTGCAGCTGTAACCGTGGTGCTGTTGTTGGCAATTACTTACGAGCAAAATAAGTTATCTAGCCGTGAGATTTGCCAAAACAATGCAGACCTCCTCGCATTTGAAAAATGACTCTACTCTCTTGAATTTAAATTTAATGATACTCATCTACTCTCTTGAATTTAAATTTAATGATACTCATACCCCCTTTGTCAGCTGAGGGTCTATGATGGCTTGACATATTTAATTTGACTCCCTATGTGGTAAGTCGAGGAAGTTCTAATGCCAAAAAGAAAGGTCCATATGCTGTTCTTGGATGAGTTCCAATAAGAACAAAACGTTATCCCATGCAAAGCTGGCCAATTGAAAAATGCAACTAGAGAAAAAGATGCATGCCTATGAATGTATTTGCTTCCCTATTGGGCTCATTTCTTTTGATCTTTTCACAATTAGATGTCTGAAAGAAACAGATTAACGAACTTCTGTTTCTGTAGGAGATGTTCAGCTAACATAAGGGTGTAAGTGTCATTATATTTTTGGATGTGCGAAGATCCATGTTAATTTGTCAAACCTCATTGTGTAGTTTGATAATGTTTCTTTTAGTTTACTAGTGACTTTGTTATACCCTTTTGCTATTGAGAAGAAAGATGGTCGAGGAGGGTGGGTGGGCTTCTAGTTGCATTTGATTCTAAGGTCTTTTTTTAGAATAAAAGACATTGACCTCCTCTTAAGCTTGACAAAAAGACATTGATCTTCCTCGAGATTTCAAAAATTTCAAGGACCTCCCATTACGTTTGCCAAATCGACACAAAGCTCCCCTTGTATTTTGCAAAAGGACATGTCTTTTGAAGGAATATTTGTCCTTTTGGCAAATCTCAACGGAGGTATGTGGCACTTTTGAAACCTCAAGGGAGGTCAAAGGAGTTTTTTAAACCTCAAGAGAGGTCCCTATTTTTTTGTCAAACCTCAAGGGAGACAAGTGTCTTTTGCCCTTCTTTTTCTTAGTAGTAAAATTTTTATCAGTTTCATTTATGATTTTTATTTACTTTTTCTTCTTGTTTTTGTTGTTAGAGAAAGGTCATGCATTAGATATGAGTTTATTTTATTGAACACCATAAAATTCAAATTCTTATTATTTTTTATTGGTTCATTCCCTTACAAAGCATAAAGTTCAATTTTTCATTAATTTTTTTCTTCATTCCTCCCCTTATTTTTTCAAAGAAAGCATACATATGATCTTTTTAGTGTTAAACATATTTTCTTGAGTCCTTATCTTATTATTTTACTTTATCTTAAACTCTTAGACTTAATGTTTTGGTTTTGATTGGTAAGCTTTTAGTGTATCAATCCATATTTGTTGTAATTTCAATATATTTTACTATTTTGTTTGTTGCACATATATGCATGTCATTTGGAATCAATTTTCAAATTTTGTTCTTGATTCATGAAACTGGGATTTTGATTCACAATTCAAATCTCAATTTGACAACTACACTTAGACCTACATATCAACAGTTATAACTAACCCAACTAAATATTCCTTTTTCTGTTTTGCAACTTTTTGTTTTGTAACCATTTTTTATTCTCTTTTTTTATTCCCTCTGTAAGTGTATATAAAGAGCTTCGCATATGAATAAAATTAACACTGCACAGCCACTGTTCATTGGCTTCTTTCGTGGTATCAAAGCAGTAGAGATCCGTGGAGCTATCCTCTTCTTCTTCTATCCCTGCATCTCCCTCAGCTTCTTCTCACTCTCACATCATATCAACCAAACTCACCATAGAAAACTATCTTCTCTGGAAAGCTTAGATTACAGCATATCTACGGGGCCAAGATCTCTTCTCCTATGTTGATGGATCAACCTCCTCTCCGTCGGAATTTCTCCCTGACTCTGTTGGACAGCCACCCAGATCTAATTTTGCATACTTGGCCTGGCGACGCACTGATCAGCTGGTTCTCAGTGTTCTATTCTCCTCACTCTCCGATTCTATCCTTGGTCATGTACTCTCTTCCTCAACCTCTCGAGATCTCATTGATATGCAACATGAGATGAATTACTTCTTATTATATATGTAGCTCAAATTGCGTGTGATCTTCTGATAGACTAAAACAAACTTTCACTATAAAATGCATCTTCAAATAATATTAACTAATTAGTATTTTTTGTATTATGAAATTATTTGTTTTGCTTCTAATTATAAGGGTGGGTTAAGCTGTGGAAGATGCTTTTTATTTTTTATTTTTTCAAAAGTTATAAAATTAGCATATTTTTTAGCTTTTTGAGATTCTATTAAAAAGTTAGAAAATAAAGAATTTGTTTAAATGTGAAAAAAAATTTTCATTTTGTATTTCTAGATTTTAAAATAAATACAGAAAGACAACTTGTTTTTCCAATTTTCTAAAAGATTATTGGAGGTTATAGCTAAATGTTAGGAACCTGTGAGCATTCAGATCAAAGTAACACCAATAATTTTACGTGGTTCCTTAATAACGACCTACATCCATGGAGCACACACTAAAATTCACTATCTCGCCAAAAAATATTACAATTCTCTCTCTCTCTCTCTCTCTCTCTCTCTCTCTCTCTCTCTCTCTCTCTCTCTCCCTTCTTCCTCTCAGCTCTGTCTGAGCTTCTCTGCTCTCTCTGCACTATTCTTTGCTATCCATTACAATTTCCACAACCCTCAATTTATAGGCTTGGAATTTAAAACATAAACAATTGGAAGTTACAACAAAGAGATAAATAGAGAATAAAAGCACCACGCATTTTTTTGACTCAGCTACGCGTTGTCTCCTAACTGTCTTCTGGCTCCATCTCTAACAATCTCCCACTTGGAGACAGAGACGCCTCCTCAACCAGTATCATGAATAAATGGTGTGCTTATAATATTTGTCTTCAAGCATGAAGACCAACTGAAGTTGAACACAACTTCAGCTTCTCTGTAGTCACCATCTTCCTGTCTGCTCGATTTCTACGGACTAATCTGATGGCTGTCATCTTCACAACTGGTGTAAAAATGCCGTTGTAGTCAATTCCTTCCTTTTGCTCAAAGTTTTTGACTATCAACTGAGACTTGTACCTTCTGGAGCTGTCATGCTCCTCTTCAATTCTGTACACCCACTTGTTGTGAAGGCCTTTAGGCAATTTCCACGTTTTGTTGGAGGTGAGGGACTTCATCTCATCCTTTATTGCAAGCTCCCACGTGCTCGTATCTGCCACATGACATGCTTCATCATAACATTCAGGCTCTCATCCATCTATAGGAAGTAAGTAATCAATATACCTTTTGTCTGGTATATGAGACCGATGTAGATCTCCTAAGCTCCAGAGCTGGAGTAGGAGACGGTGGTGCGATGATCTGCTCCACTGGTTCCTCCACCTGAGGATTCTCAGTATTCTACTGATGTGTCCCAACACATTCCGAGTGGACCAATTCTAGTCCCTTCTTCTTTGGGGCATGAGTGTTTATCTGGAAACTAACCCTCTTCTGTTTCCTGACTACACAATCCTCACACATGTCAACCTGCATTGATGACTCGTTCTGAGTTGTGCTTCCAAGTGCAGAAGTGTCAAGTTGTATCAAGGATGAGTCCAGGATCGTATTGCACAGGGACCAATGAGTATTAAAGTATTTGTGAAAGTTTAGTGAAATCCTCTTGTAGTAAAATATGGGTTGAAAATCTTTTTGATCTTTTATGATTTTGAAAACAGTAAACAAAGTGAGAGATGCTTGAGTAAACTATCAAAATGAAACTGAAATTTTATCAATTTTGCAAAAATGTAAATCTAATAACGCAACCAAAACTAAACAAATTAACTGAAACAGTTTTACCAAACACTCGGGTTACGGGTCAATGTCTGCTTGCTTCCACCGTTTACTAATTTCCTAGGACTTACTCCTCTTCTTGTTAATCCAATCAAGGCATTAATAAGATGAAATTTTGTCACTAAAGATCGAGTAAATTGGCAACATCCAAACGGAAGAAAATAAAAACTCTTATTACGCATCAACCGAATGTCGTATAAATTAGTTGATGAAAATCCTAGATTAAATCAAGGTTTTGATGTGCCTAACGTCAACAACAAAACAAGAAGCAAGAGCTAGCAATTTATCAACGATCCCTTCAATTTTCGATTTTAACTAAATAAAAGTTTAACAATGATATCATAGGATAACTAATAAACCATGGAACGCAAACGACATCGACCCACACCCCGAGTTACCGAACTTAGCTACTCATACTTGCAATACACACTTTTCGGGTTAAATTAATTCTATGGTGACTCATTCCATCAATAAAACGAAAGGCATCAAAATAAAACAAACCTAACACTTAAAGATACCGAAACATGAGAAAAATACGAACTTTAATCGAACCAATCCTAATATAAATTGAATTTCAAAAGAAAGAAAGAAAAAAATTAAAACTTGAAAAACTTCAAAACTAAACAATATTTTTATTCTAACCGAACTTAATTTAAAGAACTAATTAAAACCACCAAGAACTAGTTTAATGAAAAAAATTCAACAAGAGTTAAATGCTTAACAATATTCAATCTTAAAAGAAATTTCAAATAAACTAAAAAAAAATCCGAACTTTATGCAATATTTAAAGTCTTAATAAAAATAAATAAATAATTAAAAACAAGAAGGGAAAAGAGAGAGTAGGGAGGGACGGCCATGGCAGGCCGTGAGAAACAGAGGAGAGGGCTGCTGTTACTACTGCTTGGGAGCTGCTCTGGCTGGTCGTGGGCTGCTGGAGGGCTAAAAATCTGGAGCAAACAGTAGAGGAGCTGCTGCTGGAGAAGGTTTTCTGCACTGGCCTGGTATGGTGGAGATGGAGGCCGGAGCTGGTGGTGGTCCGTGGAGTTGCAGAGCTGCTGTGCTCTGCTGGAAAGGAGGCCAAAGGGGCTGCTTTTGCTGGCTGGAGCAGGTCTCTAGGCCGGAGTCTGCTGGTGTTCGGTTGGCTAGCAGGGGCTGCGGGTAGAAGTTGCAGCGGGGGAAACCAAGGGAGGCTGTGGAAGATAAGAGAGGGTGAGGGAAGGAGAGGGAGTGCAGAGGGTGCGCGGAGGCACACCGGACAGGGGAAGGAAAGCAAGTATAAATAGGATAGGGAAAAGAGAAAAAAAAAACCCTATGACCCGCTGATAGCTAACCCGACCCGGCCATGCATGGCCGGGTCACATCAACCCATTCATATATATATTTTTTTTCTCATTTTATTTGTTCTTTGTTCGTCTCAAATTCTGCTCTTCTGGAGCCTGTATCTCACAAAACTCAAAACGCGAAAGTTGTAGATGATCGTTTCCTCTTTCTCCAAAAATTTGAATCGTCTAGATTGGAGTTCGGACGGAAAAGTTATGTATAAAATACGAACAGGTATCGATTTTGATTCCCGGGAATTTTCCTGCGACAAAAAATTACCAAAATCTCATAAATAGTGCAATAAAGTTCAAGAATGATGATTTTGGTATTTTATTAAAATATTAAACAAATTTGGACATTTAATTAAAAATATAAACGGTAAAGCCCGGGTTAAACGTCCAATTTCGCAGTTTCAGCGCGTAATCACACCCCCCAACTAACGTTTTGCTAGTCTCTAGCAAATGGCGTGAATGAATCTTAGGGTGGTATCTACAACTACATACTCCGGTGATCATGAAATCAATGCACATGCGACATAACTATACCACTTCACATACAAGAACATAACTGAATTTCACACAAGCTCGTTTGTATTCAATGCACACGACTCCAAAGCACGTCACTCATGCAAGTTTCATCGTTTATATGTGAATTAAGAGCAGTATACTCACATGAAGTTAATCAGAGGCACATTCAGAGTTAATGCAATCATATAAGTTCGAGTATAAACAGGTAAACTCTCGAGGTGTGTGTGATGTGTGTGACTCAGTACACCTAGGACGCCAGTGGACACCTACAGAACGGTCGCTTTGACTCGGCCTAATTGGTATACCCTCAAAAACACTCAAAAAGAAAGAAATGGGTTCGCTCATTATATGTGAGGAGGAGTGTTGCGATCAAACATCCCACATATTAAAAGGAACAACGCTAAGTATATGAAGTGAACTAGTCTAGAAAGGATCTAGCCTATCAATGAGGTGTCGGGTCCTTCACCCTAGCATCTTCTCACCTACTCGCCACATCCAACTGAGACCACCCTAGATCAACTTATTCACAAACTTGTCGTGAATACATCCGAGGCATTAACCGGCTGAAGAATCTTCATACGTGGAAAATATGTGTCGTCCTTGTCTTTTTGTGATATGTATTTGGGCCAGCATTGACATTTCATTTCATGCACATATGTAACTTATTCTTTTTTTTCTGTTCATTCTTTATTTTCTGTCTTTTCTTGAGCAATAAGGACAATATTAACACTTCTTTTGTAATCTTCAAACAATCAATGGGATTTGAGCTTGAATAGGGGTCCATGAATTAAGTCTATCTCTAGGGGTGGCTCAGCCTTCACATCTTGAGTAGGCTACAAGACCTAGGTTTCTATCTCCCCACTAGAAGTCACCTCTAAGCTAGCAAATCAAAGACAGAGACTAGTGTACAAAGGAATCATCCAGAAAAATAGAATTGAGTTCTATGAACTCTGATTTGATATTAACGCTCAAAAGGACGATACATAGCTCAAGGATATCTCACAAGGTGTCATAATCGTCACGGGTGTTCTCTCGATGCTCACAAGGAACCCTAAATGCAATGAATTACGTAACTGTGTTTATTTATCCTCGTGAGATGCATGTAGATACAGGAAATTATATAGCCAAATTAACACGAATGTACTACCAATCAATTATTCATGGAATCATAAAATCATATAAAGAGAAACTACGCATAAATGACTCAAGTGTGTAGTTCTTAGGTTATATGCAGGTATGTGAAGGGTACGAGTCAATGTTAAAAAAAATGGAATAATGCAGTGTAAATCTTCAATGCTCCTCTTTCTTTCTCTCTTTCCTTTTGATTTTTGAAATTTTTTTTTTCGTTTTTTTTTTTAAATATAAAACCCAGTATGTATACGTGCATAGTGTCACATGCAAATGCTCACCCCCCCAACTAAAATGGAACATTGTCCTCAATGTGAAAGTATAGGAGAAATAGAAAAACTGTGCACGGGATAAGTGGGGCGTACCTGGATGAAGAAATAATGGAAAAGGAAAACTGAACTAAAGAAAATTGTACCTATCAATAAACTAAAAATAAGACAGAATGAAACAAAATGAAAACAAAGGAAAGAAAAACGTCATAGTGTGTCTGGAGGAGGCTCAGGAGGAATTTCATCCGGTGGGTGCAGATTTATAAATTGAACTGGCGGGTCTCCAAATTTGAGCCACCACAATAGGTCAGTTTTGTTATCTGCACAGAAGTGATCTCTGAATAAATCAATGCTCTCCACAATATCAGACGACACATTTTCAAATTGTCTTTCTTGTTTTAACAAGAAAGGATCCTTATCCAGTATAGTTGCCAGGAAATATGCTTCTTTAAGAACCGGCCTTTGAGGAAAAGTTTTTGGAACAATTACCTTTGGATCTTCAGAAGCATCAACATTAAAATTTGTACCTGGTTCCTTGAAGGTTAAAGTCTCACCATTCTGCTCAACTTCTTCATTTAGTGCACCAGTCACTCTACCATAGCTGAGATTTGCTTCGGTATTGCAATCATTGACATTTGCTTCAATATAGGATGACGGTTCCATGATTGCAATCTGTACTTGAGCATCTGGCTGGGCTTGAAATTGGGATTCATCTATCTCCAAAGCATTCAATAATGTGTTCAGCCTAGTCAATTCGGTGCTTATCTCGTTGATGGCTTAAGAAGTTTGAGAGTTGATCACATTTTGGCTTGCCATGAACTGTTGCAAGCTAACGGTTAGCTGCTGTATGGAATCTTCCATTTCCCTTCTTTGCATTGGAGGAGGCTGATTTGCAAAGTAAGAGGGTCCCGAGTCTTGGCCAGATGCTGCATAAGGAATGCATTGACTTTGTTCCTGAGGAAATGGGTCCACTTGGTCATTTGTCCAACTGAAATTTGAATGACTTCTACAACCTGCATTGTAAGTATCAGAATAAGGTTCATAAGAAATCTCAGAAACCATATACACCGGGTTAGACTGATCAAGCAAAACTTCCTTAAGAGTAGGAATAGTTGGACATGCATCAGTCGCATGCCCTGGATCCTCACATATGCTGCATTTTTTAGAAGATGATGGTAAAACATGCATTTCATTTACCTCCTTAAGCTCAATGGAATCTAACCTTTTGGACAACAAGCAAGCCTAGCATTCAAATCATCAACTTCTTCCAATTGATACTTACCACCCCCACTAATACATTTTTGCTTTTCAGATCTATCATACACATCAGAGACAACCCAAGATTGGGCGTTTTCAGCCAAATAATCAAAATAGTCAAAAGCTTCTTCAGGCTCTTTATTGAAAAACTCACCATTACACATTGTTTCCACAAATTGCCTCATCTTTGGTTTCAACCCCTCATAGAAAAAACTGATGACCCTCCAATTCTCACACCCATAGTGAGGACATGCATTTAAAAGGTCTTTGAAACGTTCCCAACACTGATAAAATGTTTCCACATCCTTTTGGCAAAAATTCATGATTTGTCTTTTCAAAACATTAGTTCTTTGCATGGGAAAAAATTTCTTTAAAAACTCAGTTTGCATTTCTTGCCAAGTCCCAATGGATCTTGGCCTTAAGGAATAAAACCAGGTTTTTGCCTTATCTTTTAAAGAAAAAGGAAACAATTTCAGTCTTATTACCTCTTCAGTGCATGTTCTATCCATGAATGTGGCACTAACTTCTTCAAATTCTTTAATATGCAAATATGGGTTTTCAGATTCAATGCCATGAAAATGAGGTAATAATGGAATCATCCCAGGTTTAAAATTAAAAACATTTGCATTCAAAGGTAGAATAATGCAGGATGGGGTACTGGTCCTAACAGGTTGCAAATATTCTCTGAGTGTCCTATTAGGGTTCTCCATATCATGAGGTTCATTCTCAGCCATGATGCTATGTGTATCAAATAGTGATTCAAGTGAAACAGGTTCACTCGATGATGAGATGGATGAGTTTGTCCTGACTAGTCTAAATGTGTTATCTCTAGCCCAGCTAGTCATAGAAACGCAGTATAAATGCAATAAAAGCAAACAGGTCAAAGGAGAGGAAGTAGATATCACCCAGGCTGTGAAGACGTTCACAGCTCTAAAACACCTCTCTGAAATCTAAGAAACACTTCGATGACACCAATCAGTCCCCGGCAACGGCGCCAAAAACTTGACTTGTTCTGAGTTGTGCTTCCAAGTGTAGAAGTGTCAAGTTGTATCAAGGATGAGTCCAGGATCGTATTCCATAGGGACCACTGAGTATCAAAGTATTTGTGAAAGTTTAGTGAAATCCTGTTGCTGTAAAATATGGGTTGAAAATCTTTTTGGTATTTTATGATTTTGAAAATAGTAAACAAAGTGGGAGATGCTTGAGTAAACTATCAAAATGAAACTGAAATTTTATCAATTTTGCAAAAATGTAAATCTAATAACGCAACCAAAACTAAACAAATTAACTGAAACAGTTTTACCAAACACTCGGGTTACGGGTCAATGTCTGCTTGCTTCCACCGTTTACTAATTTCCTAGGCCTTACTCCTCTTCTTGTTAATCCAATCAAGGCATTAATAAGATGAAATTTTGTCACTAAAGATCGAGTAAATTGGCAACATCCAAACGGAAGAAAATAAAAACTCTTATTACGCATCAACCGAATGTCGTATAAATTAGTTGATGAAAATCCTAGATTAAATCAAGGTTTTGATGTGCCTAACGTCAACAACAAAACAAGAAGCAAGAGCTAGCGATTTATCAACGATCCCTTCAATTTTCGGTTTTAACTAAATAAAAGTTTAACAATGATATCATAGGATAACTAATAAACCATGGAACGCAAACGACATCAACCCACACCCCGAGTTACCGAACTTAGCTACTCATACTTGCAATACACACTTTTCGAGTTAAATTAATTCTATGGTGACTCATTCCATCAATAAAACGAAAGGCATCAAAATAAAACAAACCTAACACTTAAAGATACCGAAACATGAGAAAAATACGAACTTTAATCGAACCAATCCTAATATAAATTGAATTTCAAAAGAAAGAAAGAAAAAAATTAAAACTTGAAAAACTTCAAAACTAAACAATATTTTTATTCTAACCGAACTTAATTTAAAGAACTAATTAAAACCACCAAGAACTAGTTTAATGAAAAAAATTCAACAAGAGTTAAATGCTTAACAATATTCAATCTTAAAAGAAATTTCAAATAAACTAAAAAAAAATCCGAACTTTATGCAATATTTAAAGTCTTAATAAAAATAAATAAATAATTAAAAACAAGAAGGGAAAAGAGAGAGTAGGGAGGGACGGCCATGGCAGGCCGTGAGAAACAGAGGAGAGGGCTGCTGTTACTGCTGCTTGGGAGCTGCTCTGGCTGGTCGTGGGCTGCTGGAGGGCTAAAAATCTGGAGCAAACAGCAGAGGAGCTGCTGCTGGAGAAGGTTTTCTGCACTGGCCTGGTATGGTGGAGATGGAGGCCGGAGCTGGTGGTGGTCCGTGGAGTTGCAGAGCTGCTGTGCTCTGCTGGAAAGGAGGCCAAAGGGGCTGCTTTTGCTGGCTGGAGCAGGTCTCTAGGCCGGAGTCTGCTGGTGTTCGGTTGGCTAGCAGGGGCTGCGGGTAGAAGTTGCAGCAGGGGAAACCAAGGGAGGCTGTGGAAGATAAGAGAGGGTGAGGGAAGGAGAGGGAGTGCAGAGGGTGCGCGGAGGCACACCGGACAGGGGAAGGAAAGCAAGTATAAATAGGATAGGGAAAAGAGAAAAAAAAAACCCTATGACCCGCTGATAGCTAACCCGACCCGGCCATGCATGGCCGGGTCACATCAACCCATTCATATATATATATATATTTTCTCATTTTATTTGTTCTCTGTTCGTCTCAAATTCTGCTCTTCTGGAGCCCGTATCTCACAAAACTCAAAACACGAAAGTTGTAGATGATCGTTTCCTCTTTCTACAAAAATTTGAATCGTCTAGATTGGAGTTCGGACGGAAAAGTTATGTATAAAATACGAACAGGTATCGATTTTGATTCCCGGGAATTTTCCTGCGACAAAAAATTACCAAAATCTCATAAATAGTGCAATAAAGTTCAAGAATGATGATTTTGGTATTTTATTAAAATATTAAACAAATTTAGACATTTAATTTAAAATATAAACGGTAAAGCCCGGGTTAAACGTCCAATTTCGTAGTTTCAGCGCGTAATCAATTGACTGTAGACCACTCAATTTTTCCTTTGAGTGCATCACCCTAAGTCCCTTCTCGCTCATGTGACCAAGTCGTTGGTGCCAGATGTTGCTGTCGTCATTTCCTACAGAAACTAAAATAGACATCGAAGCATTGGAGATTAGAAAAAGTGTTCCGCTTTTCTTACCTCGCGCAATCGTTAGTTCACCTTTTGAAACTTTCCATTCATCGCCAATGAATTTCGCCGTGTATCCCTCATCTCCCAGTTGACCAACTGAGATCAAATTCTTTCTCAGGTTTGGAATATACCTGACATCCTTCAGCTTCCAAATTGACCCGTTTATATTGATCTTCACAACTCCCTTGCCAGTTACATCGCAAGGTTGATCGTTGCCAAGGTACACGTTACCAAAATTACCTGGTGTGTACTCCTCTAGACAATCTCTGCAGCATGTGGCATGAAATGAGGCTCCGAATTCTAAGACCTAAGACTCTTGCTTGCTCTCCAAAGGGCAGGTCAACATCTCATCATTCTCAGAAGCAATATTTGCTTCTGTCTTTGCCCTCATCTCAAATTCTTTCTTTTGACTCTTGCACTGGTTCCTGTAATGACCAGTTTTTCCACAGTTCCAGCACTCAATAACTTTTGTGCTCTGGGAACCTGTGTCCTAAGTACCTCTGGGATTTCCGGATTTAAACCGCCTGGGCCTAGATCTACCGCGGTTGTTTGATCGTCCATGCCTGTTTCCTCTGCCTCGACTCTCCATGTTCAAGGCTAAACTTGAATTGAAGCTATGGTTCGACTGCATTCTTATTTCCTTCGACAAAATCATGCTGACGACCTCATCGTATACAAGTTTCAATTTTCTTGTGAAGCTACTGATGGCAGTGACGACACTATTCCAATTTTCAAGCAATTGACTGAGAATCAGTAGGGCCCAAATCTCATTATCAAACGTTATCCCGACTAAGGCGAGTTGATCAGACTACTCATTGAAGTTTTTCAGATGCCTGCTGAAACTCTCACCTGCAAACATGTTCATCGTAAATAGTCTTTTCATAAGATGTACCTTATTTGCGGCTAAAGGCTGCTCGTACATATTAGAGAGTGCATCCATCAGAGACTTGATAGATGTTATATGCTTGATATTGAACGCCATAGATTTCGACAATGTCATTCTAATGGCTCCGAGGGCTTTTCGATCAAGCAACTCCCACTCGTCCTCGTTCATGGATGTTGGCTTACCCTTCAAAGGTAAGTGCAATTCTTTTCCAAACAAATAATCCTTTATCTGCATCTTCCAAAAACCGAAATTGTTTCCGTTGAACAATTCGATTTTTGAGCTCTTTTCATTCGACATCTCGATTCGCTGATTTAGAGATGGAATTAGCTCAAATGGATAGCGCGGTTGGATCTGGAACGATTGAAAACCCTAGAAATGGTTTAAGTCGCTCGAAAAGCGGACCCAAAAAGACCCCAAAAAGCTTAGTCAAACCTGGTCAAACTTGCTGACGTGGCAGAGGTGGGCTCACTGGTGACGTGGCATTGATGTGGCTGTGTGGGGCCCGCTAGCTGGCGAAGCTGTGCTAACGTGGCCCTATTGGCGTGGCAACTGACGCAGTAGTGCTGACGTGGCCGGTTCTGAGCGGCGGGTAAGATCCAGGGCAAGGATCGGATCTCGGGTTCACCCGCATCTGAGTCTCTTGCCGGTTCGGGTCGGGTAGTGTACCGGGTTGGGTCGAGGCAGATCGAGCGAAGAAGACGCATGTAGCGCGTGAGGAACTGTTCGCCGACGCGTGCACAGCGCGTGGAGAGGCGTCTTGCTCCGACAAGGCGCATGAGGGTGCGTGTGGATTCTACAGAACTCCGTTTGAGCTCCGGATTGCACCCTTCTCTTCGTCTCGGCGAGCCGAATGTGATGGTGGTCTCAAAACACAGTTTTGTTCTACTGGACAGAGCTCTGAATTTCGGGATCACTTTCGATCTGGCTTTTCTGCTCCAACCGGGCTCTGATACCACTTGTTAGGAACCTGTGAGCATCTAGATCAAAGTGATACCAATAATTTTACGTGGTTCGGTCAATAACGACCTACGTCCATGGAGCACACACCAGAATTCACTATCTCACCGGAAAATTTTACAATTCTCTCTCTCTCTCTCTCTCTCTCCCTTCTTCCTCTCAGCTCTCTCTGCACTATTCTGTGCTATCCATTACAATTTCCACAGCCCTCAATTTATAGGCTTGGAATTTAAAACATAATTAAATCAAATTAATCACAATTGGAAGTTACAACAAAGAGATAAATAGAGAATAAAAGCACCATGCGCTTTCTGACTCAGCAACGCGTTGTCTCCTCACTGTCTTCTGGTTCCATCTCTAATACTAAAGTCATAGATTTTGAGACTTGAATTTTAGATTTGTGTGTATTTAGAAGAAACTTTATGCATAATCCAAACATATTAAAGTATAATCTCTGAATTCCATGCTTCCATACACAATATAAGAGTTAGAAATTTAGAAAAATAATGAAAAGTTATTTCCCAACTTCTATATGTAAATTAATAAAATTAAAAATAAGGTAGTATTTTTTGTTTTCATTTAAAAAATTAGAAATGATAAATTAAACTATTTTCACAAGAAAATGATGGAAATTTTGTTTATCATTGTTCATTTATTTCATATAAATGTTAAAAAATGAAAATTAGTTGATTTTTTTTTTTACTTTTTTGGAAAACTAAAATGAAAAATGAAAACTATTTTCTACAACCAAACAGGTCCTTAGAAAGTGTCTATAATTATTTTCTATAATAATATTATTTGATGTTCAATAGTAAGCAAACTTCATAAATATTTTCAACTAAGAAATCTTATTACACCTTGAGTGAAATTTTTTAATACATTAAGTGAATAATATTTTTAAAAATAAAAGATGTTTTTACACAAAGATTGAAAGTTAAAAATTGTGGATCTAAATTAGGTGAAAAGAGGTATAAGGCGGACGGTGAGCTGACTCTTGTTGTGCAATTCATACTCAATGCTTTCAATTCACCCAAAAAAAAAAACCTTCAATTGTCTTAATTAATAAAAATTTAATATTATTATTATTATTATTATTATTATTATTATTATTATTATTATTTGTGTTTAAATTAATATGAACACATTGCACGTGCTTCATCGCTAGCGCTAATAATAAAAAAGGTCACCATAGTAAATTATGAAGACCCAAATGGTAAAATGTTAATAAAATATTTATTAAAATTACCCTCTCAATTAGTATTTTAGGTATCTCATTAAGTATTTTGATATTATGGTTTTCCTATACATTTCAACTTAATTAGTTCTTTTAATAGAATTTCCTTTTAATTATATTTCTATTTTTAAATTTTTTCTTGAAAAGTTAGTATGGAAAATATTGAGTTAGTTTCAGGAAAATAATTATTTTTTAATCATGCTCTCCTAAATTGTTTGAAAGTTCTTTTGATAGGAAATTGTATTTTTCACACTCTCATAATTTTTTTTTTATGTTGTGTGAAATTTTCGAGATAAAATATTCTTAAAAATGTTTTGAATTGACTCTAAATGTGTGCCCATATTCTATCTAGCATATTCTGAATATTATTAGATGATAAAAATACAAATTATCAAAATAGAGTTTTAATACGAATAGTCGTAAAAAGTGTAACTAGCATTAAATTTACGTATTTTTTTTAAGAACACTTTTCCCAACTATAGAAATTTATTAACTAAGAAACTCAATAATTTAAATATATTGATACGTCACTTTTGAGGTAAAATATTCTTGCAAATGTTTTGGATATACTTCAAATGTATCCACATATTTTATCTAACATATTATGAATATTATTATATGATAATTTACAAAATATCAAAATTTAATTTGAATATGAATAGTCTTAAAAAGTGTGACAATCATTTAGTTTAGATGTTTTTCCTGACGAACACATTTCCCAACTATAGAAATTTATTAACTAAGAAATCCAATAATTTAAATATATTGATATGATGCATGAAATTTTTTGAGATAAAATCTCATTGAAAATGTTTTGAATATACTCCAAGTGTACCCTCATATTTTTTTCTAAATATTATTAGATAATAAATCACAAAGCATCAAAATTGAATTTTAATATGAATAGTCTTAAAAAGTGTGATGAGCATTTAATTTAGGTATTTTTCTTGATGAACACATTTTCTTACTATAGAAATTTATTAACTAGGAAATATAATAGTTTAAATGCATTGATAACATTTAACTAATATCAGTTTGTTTTATTGCAATTAGAATATTTACCTAAAAAAATAATAGAAAATGCATATTAAAGTTTTCATGTTATTATAGGGGGCCTAAAAAAGAAAGATTTTTTGTATCATCAATGACAACAAATAAGGAAAAAACTAATTATAAAATGGAATAACAGTAAAAATATTAAGAATACGGCAAGTGTCAATTTTTTGCAATTACTCCAACCCTATATAAACTTGCTCTTACCTAAAATTTTCATATCATTTCATTTGTTCTGAGAAAATAGAAGCAAAATGAGTTTCGACGCAACAATGAAATTTTTCTTCTCGATGGTCGATGGCTCCCTCCTCTTGAAGTATTTCAAGACAAAAGACTTCTGTTTGAGAGGTCAGAAAGAAGAGTCTTTCCAGAAGAAGGTCCTTGTTCTTGGCAGGTCAATAAAAAGCACTTGAGTTCAGCAACAAACTTAGAATTTTGTATTAGTCTTTCTAAATTTTATGTTGCTTTTTATTGTTTTATATGTAAGTGAGTTTTATGTTTTCTTCTCGCTTATATTTTCATTTTTGCTTCTCTTGATTATTCCATTAAGGCATTTGTTTCTCTATTATATCTCTCGACTATCAAAGCTGTTTTTGCTTATTTGTTAATTATTATCCAGATCTGAGATGAAAAAAATTGCAATACTAATTAGGGATTTCATTGTCATAATTTTTTTATTGTGAAATACTGATTTTTCACTGCACAATATTGTGTAATGTACAATATTTTGCAAAGTTTTTTTAAAAAAAAAAAAATTTTGAAGTTTGAGTTATTTGGATTACCATTTTAAAAATCTTAAATTCAATTTTTTTTCACATCAAATACCGTGTTACTAAGTATATTGAAAATAACTAATTAATGGGCTCTTGTGTTGTATGCATATATGCATAGTAACGGAATAATTTCAAAAATAAAATAAAATAAAAATAGAAAGACATTTAAATTTTATATTTAAGGGGAGAAAATACGGAAGAAAACAGTATATATAGCTGCATATTACACTTTATTTAAGTATATACATTTATGGCCCAAATTGAAATATGAATAAAATTGAATTAATTAAAAGTAAAAACTTTACGTGCTTAGTTTAATTAGTGAAGTGAACTTTTCGGTGCTTAAATATTGTGTAAAATACAATATTTTTTACATCATGTTTACTTTGTGACATAAAATGGGTGAATGAAATAAAATTTTGAATGAAAAGTATGATTAAATCAAGTGATAGGAATGCTTTCTTTTAACATATGTTTCAAAATTTTTGAATGAACAGTTCTAACACTTTATATTTGATTATTTGTCACATCAACACGTGTCGCTTAGTATCCTGAAAATAATTAATTAATGAGCTCATATTATATTTATGTATGTAGTAAGTACACATAAAATAATAGGATAATTTTTTTAAAAAAAAAAGAAAAAAAAAACACAATATACATTTCTCATACAAAGGAAATATCATCATCACCAACCTGTGTTCTTACGGAAAATATGCATTATAATTCATATATCACAATCTGAAATATTGATTAATTAACTCACTCTATCTTTCAAGAAAGAAAAAGGAAAAATACACCACAGTTTTGTTAAGAGTTTTCATCTTGAATCATTAGCCGTGCATAAACCTAATTTTAAATCATTAAAATCTAGATCAAAACTTGATTATCTAAAATGTAATCTTCCAATGCTTGCAAATTTTAAGTCTATTGAAATACTGCATTTTAACCATAAATTCAAAATTTTGGCAAACCATTAACACATTTTACGCTTCCTCTTTGGAACCAAATCAAGTTTATACCAATAAGAAAGCACTGATACGCGAAGTACTGAAAGGTTCACAAAGAAGAAAATAAAACAAAGCATTACTAAATTCACGAAGAATTGTTCAATCAGTCTCACCGGAGTCGTCATCAAAAAATACAAGTACGGAGCAAAAGGCTTGCCTTCATGGGATTCTCCTTGTGCATCCTCACTATTGATCTTGGGAGTAGTTATCCAACCCAGCTTTTGCATATAAACTTCATCATAGGCTTCTATATTCAAACCTGAGGCAAGAAATAGTTCTATTTCATTTACAAACCGCTCTGCTCTTCCAGTCAAAAAAGGCCTTGCAGCATCTAAGACTAGGACCAGAGACTTGAAGGCTTCTTGTTTTGCTTCAGGCGCACTTCTAAGTTGCTCATTTCTGGATAATTGAAGGTTAATGTAAACACAGTATGCAAAATCATTATAATGGAAAAATGACACAATATTCACAATATCCTTCACAATTCGTATTGATAGTTTTAATGCCAAACTTTAGCGTGTAACATAAGCCAGCAGAATTAAAAGTCAGTTAACAATTTAAATTTTATTCCATTTTGGATGGCATGTTATTATAGTAAAGATGCATCAATATTGGATGCATGTTAGAATGCTAATTATTACCTTTTCCTGAATGAGTCAGTTACACCAAGAACATGATGCACAATGATGCCAACATCTTCCTCCTACATAGAAATATTGCGTCGACCATGTAGTTCTGTAACATGAAAGGGAAAACTTACACACATTCAGCAAAATGCGGTCATCCTGATAATGGGTTTAAATTGATCAAATATTTCGAAAATGGGCAAAATCAGAAAGAAATCTAAAAAATATTGACTACAGGATCTTTGTTTCTTCTAAGAAGCATGTTATGGATTTCATTAGAACACCATGATTTTGTGGTAGGATGTTGAACGTGTAGGTCCAATCCCACCAGACGACATACCAAAAGCCAACATCCCTTTCGTAAGCTTTCTAATATGGTCCATCTGTTTCCCAGAGTGAAATCCAGGAAATGAGTATTTGTGGAGCAGCATGATGCAGCTTTAATTGTGGTGCTGTTGTTGGCAATTATTTACGAGCAAAATAAGTCATCCAACCGTGAGATTTGCCAAAACAATGCAGACCTCCTCGCATTTGAAAAATGACTCTAGTCTCTTGAATTTAAATTTAATGATAATCATACCCCCTTTTTGTCAGCTGAGGGTCTATGATGGCTTGACATATTTAATTTGACTCCCTATCTGGTAAGTCGAGGAAGTTCTAATGCCAAAAAGAAAGGTCCATATGCTGTTCTTGGATGAGTTCCAATAAGAACACAACGTTATCCCATGCAAAGCTGGCCAATTGAAAAATGCAACTAGAGAAAAAATGCATGCCTATGAATGTATTTGCTTCGCTACTGGGCTCATTTCTTTTGATCTTTTCACAATTAGATGTCTGAAAGAAACAGATTAACGAACTTCTGTTTCTGTAGGAGATGTTCAGCTAACATAAGGGTGTAAGTGTCATTATATTTTTGGATGTGCGAAGATCCATGTTAATTTGTCAAACCTCATTGTGTAGTTTGATAATGTTTCTTTTAGTTTACTAGTGACTTTGTTATACCCTTTTGCTATTGAGAAGAAAGATGGTCGAGGAGGGTGGGTGGGCTTCTAGTTGCATTTGATTCTAAGGTCTTTTTTTAGAATAAAAGACATTGACCTCCTCTTAAGCTTGACAAAAAGACATTGATCTTCCTCGAGATTTCAAAAATTTCAAGGATCTCCCATTACGTTTGCCAAATCGACACAAAGCTCCCCTTGTATTTTGCAAAAAGACATGTCTTTTGAAGGAATATTTGTCCTTTTGGCAAATCTCAACGGAGGTATGTGGCACTTTTGAAACCTCAAGGGAGGTCAAAGGAGTTTTTTAAACCTCAAGAGAGGTCCCTATTTTTTTGTCAAACCTCAAGGGAGACAAGTGTCTTTTGCCCTTCTTTTTCTTAGTAGTAAAATTTTTATCAGTTTCATTTATGATTTTTATTTACTTTTTCTTCTTGTTTTTGTTGTTAGAGAAAGGTCATGCATTAGATATGAGTTTATTTTATTGAACACCATAAAATTCAAATTCTTATTATTTTTTATTGGTTCATTCCCTTACAAAGCATAAAGTTCAATTTTTCATTAATTTTTTTCTTCATTCCTCCCCTTATTTTTTCAAAGAAAGCATACATATGATCTTTTTAGTGTTAAACATATTTTCTTGAGTCCTTATGTTATTATTTTACTATATCTTAAACTCTTAGACTTAATGTTTTGGTTTTGATTGGTAAGCTTTTAGTGTATCAATCCATATTTGTTGTAATTTCAATATATTTTACTATTTTGTTTGTTGCACATAAATGCATGTCATTTGGAATTGATTTTCAAATTTTGTTCTTGATTCATGAAACTGGGATTTTGATTCACAATTCAAATCTCAATTTGACAACTACACTTAGACCTACAAACAATCTCCCAACTAACCAAATGATCCTTCCTCTCCCCAACACTAGATCAAAGATAGTTGAGGGCTCAGCCCCCAGATACCTTCTTATTTTTAACAAGGCTCTCTTGGGGAAGTGGCTCTGTAGGTTCATGTCTGAAAAAAATAATTTCTGGCAGAATGTTATTGCTACTAAATATGGCCTTCATCACAACAATTGGGCCTCCAGAGAGGCGACTGAAGGTTATGGTACAAATGTCTGGAAATTCATCAAGGAAGGGTGGGAGAATTTCTTTTCTCACATTCATTTCAGCATGGGAAATGGGGAGGATGTGTTTTTTTGGCATGGCGTTTGATCTTCATTCCCATCTATTTAAAGGCTTGTCTATAATAAAGATGCCCACATTTGCCAACACCGGGAATACACAATCCATGGGACCGTTTGGAACGTTCTCCTGACCAGGAATGTTTCTGATTGGGAGATTGATACTCTTATTGATTTTTAATGCAGCCTTTACAATTCTCAGAGCCAGGCCTCCTTCAATAAGCCCAAGTGGACGCTAAGCAAGAAGGAATTTTCACGGTCGAGTCTTATTATAATCATCTTAGCTGCCTAGTGGAACACATCAGTTATTTTCCTAGGAAGCCCATTTGGGAAACTGCAGCACCTTCAAAGGTTGCTAGTTTCACCTGGGAGGCTGCTCTAGGGAAGATCCTCACCCTCGACAAACTTCAAATAAAGCGCTTCTCTATCATGAATAGGAGTTTTGTGTGCCTTGAGGAAGCAGAATCTGTGGACCATATCCTTCTTCTTCACTGCCCCTGAACCAGGAATCTCAGGAACATGGCCATTTCCATGGTCAAACAAAAATGGGTCATTGCAGGATGAAATTTGAGCTTGGAAAGGGATCCGCTCCACAAGTTCAAAAGCAGAGCTCTTTTCCTTATCCCCCTGGCTATTTTTTGGGCGATTGGGAAAGAAAGGAACAGAAGGGCTTTCGATAAAACAGTCTTGTTGGCAGGCTGTCATGGAAAACTGGTTTTCTATGATCTCTAGTTGGCGTAGTGGGAGGACAGGGATAGGCTTCTTCCATGAGTTTAAAAACCTCCCAGAAGATTTGAAAAAGACTATTTGATACTTTGAAAAGGTCTATAAAGTTTGTGAAGCCATTCTGGGAGTTATTTTTGTAAGAATATTTTCTCGATTTTCTTCCTGATGATTGCAACAAAAAGGGTATAAGCTTTTCGAACTTCATGTACCCCAGTTCTAAGGAAATATGTACATATTGTATATTATGTGGTTCATTTATTCGCATTTTGTACATTCACAAAAAGAGTAAAATAAAAGATTTTTAAATTTATTTTGCGATAATTTTCGATAAATTAGGAATGTTACAAAAAATAAGGTCATTAGTAAATGATCAAAACTATTACTAATAATCACAAAATCGTCATTAATAGTATTAGTAACGGTTTTTTAAGTATTAGTAACGATTTTGAAATATTTGTCATAACTGCAGTTACTAATGATAATTAGTAACGAATTTTAAAATTCGTCACTACTAATAAAGTATTAGTGACGGATTATAACCGTCACTAAAACACTTATAACGTCACTATAAATTCTTTGTTCACTCCGCTCAAAATCGTCACTAATAGTAGACTAGTAGTGACGAATTTCAAAACGTCACTAATACTAGAGTAATAGTGATGAATATAGAATTTGTCACTACTAATCTGCTATTAGTGATTGTTTTGAACTTCGTCACTACTAGTTCAATATTATTGACGATTTTGAAATTCGTTACTACTATTCTATTAATAGTGACGATTTTAAAATTCGTCACTACTATTCTATTAATAGTGATGATTTTAAAATTCGTCAGTCCTACCAAGGTAGTAGTGACGGTTTTGAAATTCATCACCAATACTTTAAAATAACATTTATTAATCACGGTTTTGAAACAGTCACTAATAATTTTAAAATTATTAGTATTATTTTTAATCATTAATTCTTGTAAAAATCTGTAATTACATTTTCGCATACATAGCATTAAACCATAATTATAAAAAATTCATAAATTATTGAAAATTCTAATTCAAATCCGAAATTCAAATACAAATACATTATTGAAATTCAATTAGAATACAGAAATTTCATATGTTCAGATAACAAAAAAAAATCAAAATTCAAATTCAAATTCACATACGAATACATTATTCAAATTCAAATTAAAATAAAGAAATTTTATTTGTTCAGATAAAAAAATATTAAAAAAATAATCAAAAGCTAAATTTGACTATGGTGCATGACATCATGCTGATGTTGTGACAGCTACAAACCCTACAAATTAAGAATTATAATAAATATTAGTATACGATTTTTGAACATATATGTATACGCATTATAAGTATCAATGATTTGATAGCAAAATAATCGGGCATTCGGACATAGTTAAAAAAATGATACAATTTTAAATAGTTAAATTTTATCAGTTTAGAAAAATTTTGGCAGCATTTCGTTTGTAAATAGGACATTTTCTATAGAGATATGCTCCAAATTTGAGTGTTTACAATAAACTGTACACAATAATCCAACTAGTAATGAATTTTATGAGTGCACCGGAACTTCATATAATAAGTATTAAATAATGAAATTTTGGCAGCATACCGTCTTGGACATTTTCCCATAAAACATGTACCTGAAACAGTATATTGTTTTCAGCAAATAAATCATTTCAAGCATGCAACAACCTAAATCTACTACCAGCATGGAATTCACAATATACTGCATTAGCCATGCGGTTGCCGTTCAACACAAGCATGTATTCTAATAGTTCAATCTACAATTCATATAACATAATACAATCATCTCTTATATTGCAAAAAACATAATAATAAAACTATAATTTTTTTCATTTCTCCACATTTGATTAGATCTCTCACAAGACCGGGATATCACATCAAGCCGAGAAATTCACAACACCCCAACGTTCAATCTTCACTAACTCTACTAGTTTCTAAAATAAAGTACAAATAATTTTATGAGATTGGTTGAACTAAGATCCTAACATGACAACGTACAAGAAGAAGCACCTTATTGTTGCGAAGAGGAGCCACCATTTGTAAATTTGATATTTTCCCATAAAACGTGTACTTGAAACTTGGTTGTTTTCAGCAAATAAATCATTTCAAGTATCTGAGGGAGATTTGGAGGTTTGCATTAATATTCAAAAAGAATATTATTCTGATCCAAGTAATGGGACAGTGGGTGAATCGGAAGGAAGAAATAAAGATGATGGACAAGTGAGAAAGTCTAAGAGGTCTAAGGCAGTACCTCAAAAGTTGAACCTATGATTGATAAAATTATGTTTTGGAATATACGAGGGTTGGGCACGTCAAAGAGAAGATTGAAACAAATTTTGAAGGATCAGAAAGTTTCGATGTTGGCAGTCTCGCAACCTTTTCAAGATATAGAAAAGATACGAAGGTGGGCGATGTATTTGCAATTTACTAACTTTTGTGCTAATGTAGAGGAAGGTGGGAAGATTTGGTTATTCTCGAAAGATGATGTTCAAGTGGATTGGGTGGGTACCTTAAATCAATGTGTGACAGTTTTGTTAACAGAGGATAGAGGCTCCCTGCTTCTTACTTTTGTTTATGCTAAATGTTATCATATTGAGAGAAGAGATTTATGGGAACAACTTAAGGGGATGTCGAGTGTTGATGTAGCTTGGGTTGTTATGAGAGATTTTAATGTAATTCGGTCAGATGAGGAAAGGGTGAGAGGTAGACCTCGCTTGGGTTCGTCTATGGCTGAATTTAATGGTTGTATTAATAGTTGTGGGTTATTGGACCTCAAATTCGAAGAAAGTCAATTTTCTTGGTGTAACGGCCAACAAAGTTTGAGAAGAAGTTGGGCGAAACTGGACAGGGTGCTGATTAATAATGTTTTTTTCTATAAATTATGGTGAAGCTAAGACTTCTTTGTTGAAAAACAATGACCCCCTGTATCCTACCTAATCGTACGTGAAAAGATACCCCAATCACAAGCTCCCCTTCTGTTCAAGGAACTATAGAGACTCTTGGACCTTCCCAGTTAAGTGGTATATCTGCTCTTCTAACAAAGCTTCCCTACTACCCAAGCGTAGTTTTAAATCAAATGTCTGCTTTTGGGCCCTCTTATTATTTTCAAATAGCCAACGCAAATCAATGTGAATTGATAATAAGCCAAGCCCAGCCCACTCTATCATCATCAACCTACCTTCCATACAAGAAACCCTAGCTGCCTCACTCTTCTTCTTCCCGTCGTACACATGAGAAACCCTAGTCGCCTCTGTTTTCAACTACTCTACCGGTAACATAGCCTTCAACGATGTTGATTGTTCTTGAGAAGCTAACTCAATGAACTCCGCTTGTGACCTTTCCCCACAACAAGCACAACCATCTCCTATATACTCTTAGAAGCTGATCGACCTCCACCACTCCCTATCTTCCAGCAGCAACCTGGCTCCATGAGTGATTTCCGTCCATGTTTTTGCTATATGCTCCATTCAAGCTTGACCAAAAAGAACTCTCAAAAGCAACAAAGCCATCCCTAAACTGAGACCACCCTTCCCATTCCAACCCTTTAGGAACAAAGATGGAATACTTCTTTCCGCTGTATCCATGTCCTAATTCCAAGAATTTCCTTGCCCTAGTTACATGAATCCCCATCCAATAATCAACATAACCCACCCTAACTCTTTGAAATCCCTTGCCCAAACTACCAGCAAGATCTAAGAACCTTTGAGAAAACCATAAAGTTTCTCCTAAAAAGAGTTGAACCCATCGATTGCACTTCTGATTCTTCTCAGGAATAAATAGAGCTCCAACCTTCCCTACCTTATCTAGCCTCAAATCAAAGGATTTCCCTTCAATTTAGATATAGAGAACTCCTACCATCACACCTAACTAATAACATTGTAATAGACAAGAGAGAGAGGAGAGCTGAAGGGGTGAATGCACGAGAGAGACCACCATTGCGAGAATGACCTGCCACATACAAGAGTAATACAATCGACTAAACATAAGTTGGTCCTCAATCATTGGATACAAAACAAATATATCCACAATATGGTCATGAGTCAAGTAAGAGAAAAAGGATTTACAAGAAAAATCCCCAAATGCGTCTAAGCTCCAAACCCTCTTACCAGTCCCCAAATGAGCATGAAAATAATCGAGTAACCGAGTTAAAAGGGCCAACTCATTTATCTCTCTCTTATTAGTATTTCTCTCAAAATGGAAATTCCAAGAAACTTTAACTCCTTGAAAAAGAAGAAATGTAGAAATGGGGGTTTCATAAAGAATAGATACTCGAAAGACAAGGAAATGTAATAGGCAAAGGCATGTTCCCCACCCAAGAAAATTCGCTCCCCATTCCCATTGGCTTTTAGGAAGGGAATAATCATAAATTTAAGAAACAAACTTCCAAGGATGCAAATAAGTAGTATTAGTTCTCGCTTTAGCATCCTGCCCATTTTGTAGTATTCTAAACTTACTGTGAATTATCTAATGCCAAAGAGAATTAGCTTCTAAAGGAAAGCACCACAACCATATCCCCACCAAATAGATGTTTTCGGACACCAAGTTAACAAGACCCAAGCCTCCCTCCCCCTTAGGCCTACACATACTCTCCCATGCCAAATGATCTCTACTAACCTCTCCTCACTTAACCATAAGAAATCCCTCATTAAATTTCTCAAGCATCTGTGCCAAACTCATGGGGATTCTAAAAAGAGAAATGTAATACAAAGGTATATACGATAAACAAGCATGAATGAGTCATACGACCCCTAGAATGAAAAACACTCCTTTTCATGAGTTGAGTTTTTACTTATTGAATTTTGTGCTAAATACTATGCACAAGTATTTCTTTTTTTAGGAGCATTGAGGGCATTATTTTATCATCATTCTCATGAATAAACCAAACACGGAAATGCCACATTACCGACAATATATCAATAATATAATTCTAAACTAAGCAAGGGAATCCCACAATCCAAGTATTATGATTCCCACGAATCACAATGCCAGAAGCCATACTAAATCCTGAAAACCAAAAGCCACATAAGGGTTGGAATTTTAGGGTTCTTATAATGCTATAGATTCAACTTTTCATAGATAATAAATTTTCAGATATTTGAGAATTTTTTTTTTTTTTTTTTGTGATTACAAACCCTGGAAACTCATTCATCCCCTCCTCAATACCTCTGTGTCTGCAACCAACATTTAGTTATATAGTTGTTGGAATTCCATATTTAGTCACTATACATCAACTTTTACTGCCCAATGCTGCACCAGTGATACCAGAAAGATCCTGAATTGCAGGATGCCTATATGTGTAAGAAGTCAGGGTGGAGGAAATACAAACCAGCAAGCAAATACGGCTGAGATGTACCATATGATTGAAATCTATAGCAAGCAATGCAGACATTCCAACAACTGAAACGTCCAGAAGTCCTTATATTGATCAAAAGTTGTATAGTCTAATGGTTTAGATTCAAACTCATATATACAGAATTCTAAAAGAAAGGCATTTGATTTTTATATAAAAACCAACAGGCAAATCAAAATTTACATTTTCTTCTTCCTAATTATTTCTCTACACTGTCTCTCTAAATTGATTCCTTCTTAAAATATTATCTAGAAGTTTATATTCTGCATATGCAAATTTCCAACGTCTTGACATGTCTATTAAATGTAGGATACCCAGGTTGCTTCTAGAAGTGCAGCGAGCAATATAAAGTATAAGCTAAGCTCTATTATTCATTGAGATGATCCACTACAAGGCCATTTGAACACCATTTGGTGGAGTATCTTAAGGAGAATGTTATAACACAATCACCTAAAAGCTTAAGCGGTTAGGTAGAGCAGACCAACAATGTATATCAGGCATTAGCACCCAAACTACTGCTCTTTGCTGAATTGAAGTGTTGGGATAGAATTTTTGGACACTATTTTATTCCTCTCTTTTCAAACACACCAGAAAATTGTAACAGGAAGGAAAGACAAAGCCTTCTTTTTTTTCTTTGTTGCCAAAATCCCTCTCCACTCTCCAGGCCCAGACTGCCATCCAACAGATCTAGCGGTAACCCACTGTTGTCCAATTAGAGTCAAATCCACATTCCAAATATTTCTAGTCCAGGGGCAATGGAGAAGGATATGGTCTACTGATTTTGCCTCAGCCATGCAAAGGGCGCATCTGTTGGCAATGGAGAACCCCCTTCACTGCAAGTTGTCCAGGGTCAAGATCTTACCATGAGCTACTTCCCAAGTAAAAAAGGCAACCTTAGTAGGGGCTGCTGTCTTCCATAATTGAGACTAAGGGAAGTGAATGTTGTTTAACTCTCGAAGAAAAAGTCTCCAGTAAAAGGATCTGTCAGTGAAAACCTTCTTCTTGTCCAAGGACCAAAAAGGACTTGGCGCCTGCCTCTACTGTCATGTTAAAATACCACTTTATCTAAAAGCTTAAGCAATTAGGTTATGGGTCAACAATGCATATAAGGCCTTAACAAAGAACATGTTTTTGGGTGCCTTGGACAGTTTAATTAATTTTTTCTAATAAAAATAGAGACTTCATTTGGCAAAAATTGAAACATATAAAACAACATTGGAAAAATCATACTACAATGTATATTGAATAGCACTGGAAAAATAAGCTCATTTTGTCATTCATATACAAGTTAAGAATTTTGTGAAGTAGAGTAATTTCATTTTTTGGTTTCCATCTAAGAAACTAGCACGAGAATCAGACAAGACCTGACATGGACACAACATGTTTAGGCATGTTTGGGCTTTTAGGACTCAGGAGCTTATTTACCTACACACAAGAGGGGATAAGGTCAATAGTCTGCTCAAGCAAGCATCAACTGATAGGGCCCTAAACTTCAAATTTGGAGTGTTGGACTAGGATGATCAAAGATAGACATGCTTGTGGTCAAACATCAACTTCATCTAGTAGCGCTCTAAACTTTGGGGTTAAGCCATAATGATCAAACGTAAAATGGTTAATTTTATGAAAAAGCACTCTCTCCCCCATGCTAAGGATTCTTTCCAAGGCATGGGGTGCAAAGGACCATCCTTTGCATGTCCTTATGACGGATCTATTATCATTGATCAAATCATCGGTGGTAAACATAATTTTAACTTTTAAATGGGGGCTACAACAAATTCATAATGCCATTTGGTAAAGGATCTTTTGGGGTCCTGATACTGTTTACACATGGCCATATTGAGTGAAGAAAAATCACAGCCATACCAGCCATTATGGATCGCTACCATTAGGTAAAGGCTGCTACAAACACGACTATTATGGCTAAAAATATTTTAATCTTTGTACTTTTCTTCTCATTTGACCTCTCTTTTTTTCCTTTCGTAAATCAATCTCAATTAACAATGTTAAGAGTGGGGGTTAAGATTATAATAAGGATGATAATGATAAAAAACCATGATACACATTAATTAATAATTTGATACGATCAATGGTTTATTTTAAAAAAAAAATTTTTATTTTGATAATATAAGTAATTTGATACTTCTTTTCTATATTGTTCAACTTCAACCTTCTTTTCTTTACCTAGTTTTTATCTTGTTCAAGTTGTTAATCTTGTTCAATTACCCTCACTCACTTCTTAATCCATCCTTCCACAAAAAGCCCTTCCTTTTCTTACTAAAATGTTTGTAAACTTCTTATACTTGATAGCCAAGTTACTAAGCTAAAGAATTGTCCTAAAATTCCATGAACATAAATTATTAATCCTTTACACCTCAACAAAGAGAGAATCCTCAATCCCCTCGCCTCATTACCCAAAACAAAAAAATATAACCCAAATGCATCATCTCATGTCCTCACATCTCTCTATAAAGTATCTCCGATTGTGCCCAATAAGTGCTGGAAAACAATTTTTTTTTATATATATTCAAGTACACCCCGGATAGGAATAAAAAATTATGGTCGTCCGACACATTGCGGAATTCAACAAGGGGTTTTGAAGCATCGGTGCTTCTTAGATTTCCACTCGTCGTGATCGCTTTGCGCGAAGAACCCATTCATTTGATGAATTTGTGCCCTCAAGCCAACTAAAACAAACTAGTATGATTCAATGTCCAACAAAACAACCACACACAGTGCAAAAAATTTCGCCTAAAATAAAGAATCTAGCCTTAAAAATACCCAATTCAAGATACAGTTGCCAAAATTTATACATACATATAGATATACACATAGGGAGAGAGAGAGAGAGAGAGAGAGTACGGAAACAGCGATCCAAATAGGATTCGTGAGTAACAGGGCCGAGGCAGATGGGGCAGGCGACGGTGGCGACGGACAAGGAAGAACAGCTACTGGCATCCTGGCTCATGTTTCGCCGCGAAAACACCACCCGTTTTCCAGACCAAATTGTAATCCAAAAACGGGTTCGGATTCGGGTTCGGGACACAAGGCTACAGAGTACCTCTAACTATCCTCTATCGTTTGGTATTATCATTAGGCTTTTCTATTTTCTATTTTTATTTCTATATATTAAAAATAAATTATAAAATTATGTATTTTTATGGCATCAATTTTCTTTTATTAATTTTTTATTATTTTTAAAAATTTTAAAATTAAATTTAATATTTTTCAGTTACCTTAACAACATCTTGTCAAAATATTTTCCATGCTCATAATTAATTTTTTAGATTAAATAATTAATTTTATATGTAATTTTTAAATTAAAATTAGGATAAAATTATTGTTGGAATTTAAAATATAATTGAAATAAAAATATTCATAAATTTTCTAAAAAATAAAAATAGTAAAGGTCATTACAAAATATTTTTACTATTTTTCAATAGTCATGCCTAGTAAGATTTTTCTTGTAAAGTGAATTTTTCAAAATAATAATTAAGTAAAATAATTATAATAATTAAATTCATATTATAATATTTTTAGTTTCTATTTCTGCTTTTTAATTTTCATTTTCAATTTTTATTTTTATAATTTTCTACAATTATACGAAATGACTCTTAAATTTTTCCTTCTTAGTTATTAATTAGAAAAACAATTATAGATACGATGGGCAAGAGTTGGGCAATGTTTGGCATCACATATTTCACGTCTAAAATTGAATTTATTATAACTTTAAATTATATTTTATTAAATAATTTTAAATTTTAAATTGCAAATTTTTCATGTTCTTAAATATAAAGAAAGAGCATTTTATTTTAATTATCATTGTAATTATTGGACAATTATGGGCATGTTTTGGGTATTTAAAAATTTAGACCAATTTGAAAAAAAAAAAAAAAATTTGCTTAGTGTGTGATTGACACATGTGTTGCGACAAGGTTATATCAAGTTCTATCCAATCATATTTGTCCTCGTAGTCGTTGCCCTCATCGAGTCTCGCATTTGTCCTGTAATGACCACAATATATATATACACGATTAAAGTATAATAATAACAAAATAATAAAAATGATCATTAAGTTAATATTAATACAGATATACTTTTCTGTAAGATCCTTGATTTTATGTTTGATGTTTAAGAAAAACCTTGTTTTAGTAAATGCTCAGAGACCATTGTGATTCAGTCGCTCCCTCGAGGTCGATTTGGTCAAAATGAAATTTCATAAGATAAACATGGTAAATAATGCTTGTACACGCAAATAAGTACATATATATAAAATAATATTTTAACTGACATAATTTGTAAAAATAATAATAATAATAATAGTAATAATATAGGTATCCTATGCGGGGCCCACATTACTATGTGGAGCCCACATGAGTCATGAAGTCGTGTGGGGTCCACACAAGTTCCGAAGTTGTGTAGGGCTCATATGACCGTGTGAAGACTATTGGAGTTACATAGGGCTCACTTGGGTATCGAAATTGTGTGGGGCCCACATGAGTTTTCGAATTTCAAACTTAATTTTTTTTCAATATATATATACTAAAACATAGTTTAATAATAATAATAATAATAATTTAAAATTAATTAATTAATTAATTAATTAAGTAGATTAATTAAAAATTAATTAAATGAGAGTATGAGCAAGCACTCCCATTTTCCCCACTATACCCCATCCTCATCTCATACCTCCCAACCCAAGTTCATTACATGCTCATTCCTTAGCCATTCATTTATTTTTTTTAAAAAATTATAATTTCACCTCTCTTCCCACACTTTTATAAATTTTATTTTCTTTTCCAAAATTTTTCTATAAATAAGAAGCTCTCAACCTTCATTTTTTATACAAATTTTTCAAATGAAGAGAATAATTAGTGAGTAAAAGAATTAGTAGTGGAGGAAGATTTTTGTTATAATTAAAATTTTCACTCACTCACTCTTTTTGATATCATTTTTTTGAGATATTCATTGTGATCATATCACAAGGTTAAGTAAAAGGTAAATAAATTTGATTATATTAAATTTTTATTTAAAATTTATACCCGATTTTATTTGTAAGTAAATTTTGATTGTGTTAGTTATTTTCATAAAATTCTCTCAAATTTATTTTTACACATATTTAATTATACCAGTTTTATCTTTAATATACTTATGCTTATTTTTGAGTTAAGAAATTTTCTAAAAACCTCGGGTATTTTACAGTACTAATTTCTATTAAAAAAATATTTTTAATATGAAAATTGTGTGACATGAGATTATTTATATGTTACATATTTCATGAAAATATAAGTAAAGATGACATGAGTTGATTTTTACGTTGCGTATTTCAAGAAAATATGAGTAAAAATGATGTTTTCATGATATTATTTTAATTGTATAAATTATATAATAAAGTATTTTCAAAACCCCTTATGGTTCAGACAATACAGAAAATTACAAATGCTCGGTGCCATAACTTAAAATTTAAACGGATCAGAGTATACTCATACTATTTACAGAGTGATATATGATAGTTGATTTATCATGAGTGCACACCTGATTCCGGGTTAGGATTTAATAGGAAAAATCTCACTTAATAATAATGTACGTTAATTTAGTTTGATCGGTCAGTCAATTAAGTCCAATCTTTGGACTACACAACCTAGTCATAGGGATAAACATGACTTACGACTAACAGAAACATGACTTACGACTAACAAACTTAAAGGTGATTTTTATATTATATGTATATACATATTTAATTACGTGTATAGAGTTATTAATGATTTGAAGGAAAAATATATGTTTATGTGAATATGATAATTTTTGTGCCTAAATAATAATCTAAAGAAAACGTGTAAAGAAAAGCATATATGTATATAATTAAATATTATAGTTACAATTTTAAAGTTAAAAGCTTAATTTAACAATTACAGTATATGATTATAAAATTTTACTGCCGTAATTGATGGTAAAAGTTTTATGTAAAAATTTTTAAATTCACCTTATTTTAAAAACAAATTTGAAGTTATAATATTAAATATTATTTTACAAAAATATAATATTATGAAAACTTATTTTTGTCACACACTAATAATAATCTTATTTACTTACTGAGCGTTGTTTCACTCCAATCGTTATTTTACATTTCAAATAATTTCGAAGAGTATACCAGAAATCTGATGTAGCAAATGCATGAGCAGGAGTTGAAAGAACAGAGTAGAACAAAAATTTAGTATAATACAATTTAGAATATGTTTGTATATTTTAGAATTTTAGAAATTTTCATTTTAATAGTTGAAACATATATTTGTAATAAAACTAATTAGTGCTCTGGTAATAAAAATAATTTAAATTTATGTGCATTTACTGAAAAATTTAAATGCTGGAACCCACTTGGGTTCGGGTCCTTACATGTCCTCATCACCCTCATCTAGTATTGCTTGTGATAATTGATATCTAGTTTTTTCTTTAAAAAAATAATAAGAAGTTTGAAGATCTCACTCATATTCTCTCAAGATTTACCTGAAGAAATAAAAATTGGACAAGATTTTAGCTAGTCAAATATGAGTTTTTGAAGAGCCAAAATAAGATATAAATATAATCATGATCACAAAATTTTTACAGAAATATTTTGCAAAAGCAACTCAAACAGAAGCCATTTTTTTAAAATGCAATTATTAATCATACACACATAAAATCTTTATAAGCTTCCAATTGACAGAGTCAAGCATATGCTTATTTTTTACTTAAATCCAAATTATTTTATAAGTAAAAATAATTATGGCTTCTTAGATAAATTTCAGGCGAGTAATTTAAGGGTTTCATCTGTAAATAATTTTTGACATCTAATTGATATGCAGCATGAGATGAATTACTTCTTATTATATATGTAGCTCAAATCGCGTGTGATCTTCTAATAGGCTAAAACAAACTTTCATTATAAAATGCATCTTCAAATAATATTAACTAATTAGTATTTTTTTGTAATATGAAATTATTTGTTTTGCTTCTAAATATAAGGGTGGGTTTAGCTGTGGAAGACGTTTTTTATTTTTTATTTTTTAAAAAATTATAAAATTAGCATATTTTTTTAGCGTTTTGAGATTCTATTAAAAAGTTAGAAAATAAAGAATTAGTTTAAATGTGAACAAAAAATCCTATTTCATATTTCTAGATTTAAAAATAAATACAGAAAGACAACTTGTTTTTCCAATTTTCTAAAAGATTATTGGAGGTTATAGCTAAAGTCACAGATTTTGAGACTTGAATTTTAGATTTGTGTGTAATTTAGAAGAAACTTTATGCATAATCCAAACATATTGAAGTATAATCTTTGAATTCCATGCTTCCATACACAAAATAAGAGTTAGAAATTTTGAAAAATAATGAAAAGTTATTTCCCAACTTCTATATGTAAATTAATAAAATTGAAAATAAGGTAGTATTTTTTGTTTTCATTTAAAAAATTAGAAATGATAAATTAAACTATTTTCACAAGAAAATGGTGGAAATTTTGTTTATCATTGTTCATTTATTTCATATAAATGTTAAAAAATGAAAATTAGTTGATTTTTTTTTTTACTTTTTTGGAAAACTAAAATGAAAAATGAAAACTATTTTCTACAACCAAACAAGTCCTTAGAAAGTGTCTATAATTATTTTCTATAATAATATTATTTGATGTTCAATAGTAAGCAAATTTCATAAATAATTTCAACTAAAAAATCTTATTACACCTTGAGTGTAATTTTTTTATACATTAAGTGAATAATATTTTTAAAAATAAAAGATGTTTTTACACAAAGATTGAAAGTTAAAAATTGTGGATCTAAATTAGGTAAAAAGAGGTATTAGGTGGAAGATGAGCTAACTCTTGTTGTGCAATTCATACTCAATGCAAACTTTCAATTGACCCAAAAAGAAAAATTCAATAGTCTTAATTAATAAAAATTTTTTATTATTATTATTATTATTATTATTATTATTATTATTTGTGTTTAAATTAATATGAACACATTGCACATGCTTCATCGCTAGCGGTAATGATAAAAAAGGTCACCATAGTACATTATGAAGACCCAAATGGTAAAATGTTAATAAAATATTTATTAAAATTACCTTCTCAATTAGTATTTTAGGTATCTCATTAAGTATTTTGAAATTATGGTTTTCCTATACATTTCAACTTAATTAGTTCATTTAATAGAATTTCCTTTTAATTATATTTCTATTTTTAAATTTTTTCTTGAAAAGTTAGTATTGAAAATATTGAGTTAGTTTTAGGAAAATAATTACTTTTTAATCATGCTCTCCTAAATTGTTTGAAAGTTCTTTTGATAGGAAATTGCATTTTTCATGCTCTCATAATTTTTTTTTTTTTATGTTGTGTGAAATTTTCGAGATAAAATATTCTTAAACAAGTTTTGAATTGACTCTAAATGTGTACCCATATTCTATCTAGCATATTTTGAATATTATTAGATGATAAAAATACAAATTATCAAAATAAAATTTTAATATGAATAGTCGTAAAAAGTGTGACAAGCATTAAATTTAGGTTTTTTTTTTAAAGAACGCTTTCCCCAACTATAGAAATTTATTAACTAAGAAACTCAATAATTTAAATATATTGATACATCACTTTTGAGGTAAAATATTTTTGCAAATGTTTTGGATATACTTCAAATGTATCCACATATTTTATCTAACATATTATGAATATTATTATACGATAATTTACAAAATATTAAAATTTAATTTGAATATGAATATTCTTAAAAAGTGTGACAATCATTTAGTTTAGGTGTTTTTCTTGACAAACACATTTCCCAAATATAGAAATTTATTAACTAAGAAATCCAATAATTTAAATATATTGATATGATGCATGAAATTTTTTGAGATAAATCTCATTGAAAATGTTTTGAATATACTCCAAGCCTACCCTCATATTTTTTTTCTAAATATTATTACATAATAAATCACAAAGCATCAAAATTGAATTTTAATATGAATAGTCTTAAAAAGTGTGATGAGCATTTAATTTAGGTATTTTTCTTGACGAACACATTTTCTTACTATAGAAATTTATTAACTAAGAAATTTAATAATTTAAATGCATTGATAACATTTAACTAATATAAGTTTGTTTTATTGCCATTAGAATATTTACCTAAAAAAACAATAGAGAATGCACATTAAAGTTTTCATGTTATTATATTATAGGGGGCCTAAAAAAGAAAGATTTTTCGTATCATCAATGACAACAAATAAGGAAAAAACTAATTATAGAATGGAATAACAGTAAAAATATTTAGAATACTACAAGTGTCAATTTTTTGCAACTACTCCAACCCTATATAAACTTGCTCATACCTAAAATTTTCATATCAATTCATTTGTTCTCAGAAAATAAAAGCAAAATGAGTTTCAACGCAACATTGAAGTTTTTCATCTCAATGGTCGATGGCTCCCTCCTCTTGAAGTATTTCAAGACAAAAGATTTTTGTTTGAAAGGGCAGAAAGAAGAGTCTTTGCAGAAGAAGGTCCTTGTTCTTGGCAGATCAATGAAAAACACTTAAGTTGAGTAACAAAGGGTTAATTTTGTATTACTTTTATAATTAAGTATATAGTTTTCAAAATTTATGTTTCTTTTTATTGTTTAATAAGTGATTATTCAAAACATTTAATAAAAATTGAATGATATGTAAGTGAGTTTTATGTTTTCTAAGGCATTTGTTTCTATATTATATCTCTTGACTATCAAAGCTGTTTTTGCTTATTTGTTGATTATTATCCAAATTTGAGATGAAAAAAATTGCAATACTAATTAGGGTTTTCATTGTCATAATTTTTTTTATTTCGAAATACTTAATTTTCACCGCACAATATTCTGTAATGTACAACATTTTTCAATGTTTTTTTTTTTTTTTTAAATGAGGTTTGAGTTATTTGGATTATTATTTTAAAAATCTTAAATTCAATTCTTTTTCACATCAAATTCCGTGTCGCTAAGTATATTGAAAATAACTAATTAATGGACTCTTGTGTTGTATGTATGTATGCATAGTAACGGAATAATTTCAAAAATAAAATAAAATAAAAATAGAAAGACATTTAAATTTTATATTTAAGGGGAGAAAATACCGAAGAAAACAATATATATTGCTTTACACAGAAAATATCATCATCACCAATACCATACTGCGTTCTTATTTCTAGTTCCATTTCCCACAGTACTGTTCTTACATTATATATATCAAACGTTTGGCTTAAAAAATTGTTTGAGATGTAATTACGAGTTCAAGTTTTGTCTAGTAGATTTGAATATGTATGTCGTATTTATCTAAATCTATATAAATCTATATTTAAGCTCTAGAATACTAGGAAATATCGTGTTTGGGAGTAGTGGTTTCAAGTTTTCAATTTCGATAGATTCAAGGGAAATTTAGTATAGCTACATATTACACTTTATTTAAGTATATACATTTATGGCCCCAATTGAAATATGAATAAAATTGAATTAATTAAAAGTAAAAACTTTACGTGTTTAGTTTAATTAGTGAAGTGAACTTTTCTGTGCTGAAATATTGTGTAATATACAATATTTTTTACATCATGTTTACTTTGTGGCATAAACTGGGAGAATGAAATAAAATTTTGAATGAAAAGTATGATTAAATCAAGTGATAGGAATGCTTTCTTTTAACATATGGTTCAAAATTTTTGAATGAACAGTTCTAACACTTTAAATTTGATTATATGTCACATGAACACGTGTCGCTTAGTATCCTGAAAATAATTAATTAATGAGCTCGTATTATATTTATGTATGTAGTAAGTACACGTAAAATAATAGGATAATTTTTAAAAAATAAAAAGAAAAAAAAACACAATATACATTTCTCATACAAAGGAAATATCATCATCACCAACCTGTGTCCTTACGGAAAATATGCATTATAATTCATATATCACAATCTGAAATATTGATTAATTAACTCACTCTATCTTTCAGGAAAGAAAAAGGAAAAATACACCACAGTTTTGTTAAGAGTCTTCATCTTGAATCATTAGCCATGCATAAACCTAATTTTAAATCAATAAAATCTAGATAAAAACTTGATTATCTAAAATGTAATCTTCCAATGCTTGCAAATTTTAAGTCTATTGAAATACTGCAATTAAATTATTGACACCCTAAATTCAAGAATTTGTAAAAGCAAGATTAACCCACCTTTTTCAGTACCAACACAGCCGTAAATCAAAACATTTTAACCATAAATTCAAAATTTTGGCAAACCATTAACACATTTTACGCTTCCTCTTTGGAACCAAATCAAGTTTGTACCAATAAGAAAGCACTGATACGCGAAGTACTGAAAGGTTCACAACGAAGAAAATAAAACAAAGCATTACTAAATTCACGAGGAATTGTTCAATCAGTCTCACCGGAGTCGTCATAAACGAAATACAAGTACGGAGCAAAAGGCTTTCCTTCATGGGATTCTCCTTGCGCATCCTCACTATTGATCTTGGGAGTAGTTATCCAACCCAGCTGTTGCATATAAACTTCATCATAGGCTTCTATATTCAAACCTGAGGCAAGAAATAGTTCTATTTCATTTACAAACCGCTCTGCTCTTCCAGTCAAAAAAAGGCCTTGCAGCATCTAAGACTAAGACCAGAGACTTGATGGCTTCTTGTTTTGCTTCAGGCGCACTTCTAAGTTGCTCATTTCTGGATAATTGAAGGTTAGTGTAAACACAGTATGCAAAATCATTATAATGGAAAAATGACCCAGTATTCACAATATCCTTCACAATTCGTATTGATAGTTTTAATGCCAAACTTTAGCGTGTAACATAAGCCAGCAGAATTAAAAGTCAGTTAACAATTTAAATTTTATTCCATTTTGGATGGCATGTTATTATAGTAAAGATGCATCAATATTGGATGCATGTTAGAATGCTAATTATTACCTTTTCCTGAATGAGTCAGTTACACGAAGAGCATGATGCACAATGATGCCAACATCTTCCTCCTACATAGAAATATTGCGTCGACCATTTAGTTCTGTAACATGAAAGGGAAAACTTACACACATTCAGCAAAAACATGCGGTCATCCTGATAATGGGTTTAAATTGATCAAATATTTCGTAAATGGGCAAAATCAGAAAGAAATCTAAAAAATATTGACTACAGGATCTTTGTTTCTTCTAAGAAGCATGTTATGGATTTCATTAGAACACCATGATTTTGTGGTAGGATGTTGAACGTGTAGGTCCAATCCCACCAGACGCCAAAAGCCAAAATCCCTTTCGTAAGCTTTCTAATATGGTCCATCTGTTTCCCAGAGTGAAATCCGGGAAATGAGTATTTGTGGAGCAGCATGATGCAGCTGTAATTGTGGTGCTGTTGTTGGCAATTATTTACGAGCAAAATAAGTTATCCAACCGTGAGATTTGCCAAAACAATGCAGACCTCCTCGAATTTGAAAAATGACTCTAGTCTCTTGAATTTAAATCTAATGATACTCATACCCCCTTTGTCAGCTGAGGGTCTATAATGGCTTGACATATTTAATTTGACTCCCTATGTGGTAAGTCGAGGAAGTTCTAATGCCAAAAAGAAAGGTCCATATGCTGTTCTTGGATGAGTGCCAATAAGAAAGCTGGCCAATTGAAAAATGCAACTAGAGAAAAAGATGCACGCCTATGAATGTATTTGCTTCGCTATTGGGCTCATTTCTTTTGATCTTTTCACAATTAGATGTCTGAAAGAAACAGATTAACGAACTTCTGTTTCTGTAGGAGATGTTCAACTAACATAAGGGTGTAAGTGTCATTATATTTTTGGATGTGCGAAGATCCATGTTAATTTGTCAAACCTCATTGTGTAGTTTGCTAATGTTTCTTTTAGTTTACTAGTGACTTTGTTATACCCTTTTGCTATTGAGAAGAAAGATGGTTGAGGAGGGTGGGTGGGCTTCTAGTTGCATTCTCCAGATTCAAAGGTCTTTTTTTAGAGTAAAAGACATTGACCTCCTCTTAAGCTTGACAAAAAGACATTGATCTCCCTCGAGGTTTCAAAAATTTCAAGGACCTCCCATTAAGTTTATCAAAACGACACAAAGCTCCCCTTGTATTTTGCAAAAAGACATATCTTTTGAAGGAATATTTGTCCCTTTGGCAAACCTCAACGGAGGTATGTGGCACTCTTAAAACCTCAAGGGAGGTCAATGGAATTTTTTAAACCTCAAGAGAGGTCCCTATTTTTTTGTCAAATCTCAAGGGAGACAAGTGTCTTTTGCCCTTCTTTTTCTTAGTAGTAAAATTTTTATCAGTTTCATTTATGATTTTTATTTACTTTTTCTTCTTGTTTTCCTTATCCCCCTGGCTATTTTTTGGGCGATTGGGAAAGAAAGGAACAGAAGGGCTTTCAATCAAACAGTCTTGTTCGCAGGCTGTCATGGAAAACTGGTTTTCTATGATCTCTAGTTGGCATAGTGGGAGGACAGGGATAGGCTTCTTCCATGAGTTTAAAAACCTCCCAGAAGAATTGAAAAAAACTATTTGATACTTTGAAAAGGTCTATAAAGTTTGTGAAGCCATTCTAGGAGTTATTTTAAAAATCTCGATTTTCTTCCCGATGATTGCAACAAAAAGGGTATAAGCTTTTTGAACTTCGTGTACCCCAGTTCTAAGGGAATATATACATATTGTATATTATGTGGTTCATTTATTCGCATTTTGTACATTCACAAAAAGAGTAAAATAAAAGGTTTTTAAATTTATTTTGCGATAATTTTCGATAAATTAGGTATGCTACAAAAAATAAGGTTATTAGTAAATGATCAAAACTATTACTAATAACCACAAAATCGTCATTAATAGTATTAGTGATGGTTTTCTAAGTATTAGTGACGGTTTTGAAATAGTTGTCATAACTGCAGTTACTAATAATTATTAGTAACGAATTTTAAAATTCGTCACTACTAATAAAGTATTAGTGACGGATTATAACCGTCACTAAAACACTTATAACGTTACTATAAATTCTTTGTTGACTCCGCTCAAAATCGTCACTAATAGTAGACTAGTAGTGACGAATTTCAAAACGTCGCTAATACTAGAGTAATAGTGATGAATATAGAATACGTCACTACTAATCTGCTATTAGCGACTGTTTTGAACTTCGTCACTACTAGTTCATATTATTGACGATTTTGAAATTCGTTACTACTATTCTATTAATGGTGATGATTTTAAAATTCGTTACTACTACAAAGGTAGTAGTGACGGTTTTAAAATTCATCACCAATACTTTAAAATAACATTTATTAATCACGGTTTTGAAACAGTCACTAATAATTTAAAATTATTAGTATTATTTTTAATCATTAATTCTTGTAAAAATCTGTAATTACATTTTCGCATACATAGCATTAAATCATAATTATAAAAAATTCATAAATTATTGAAAATTCTAATTCAAATCCGAAATTCAAATACAAATACATTATTGAAATTCAATTAGATTACAGAAATTTCATATGTTCAGATAACAAAAAAAAATCAAAATTCAAATTCAAATTCACATACGAATACATTATTCAAATTCAAATTAAAATAAAGAAATTTTATCTGTTCAGATAAAAAATATTAAAAAAATAATCAAAAGCTAAATCTGATTGTGGTGCATGACATCGTGCTGATGTTGTGACAGCTGCAAACCTTATAAATTAAGAATTATAAAAAATATTAGTATACGATTTTTGAACATATATGTATATGCATTATAAGTATCAATGATTTGATAGCAAAATAATCGGGCATTTGGACATAGTTAAAAAAATGATACAATTTTAAATAGTTAAACTTTATCAGTTTAGAAAAATTTTGCTTGCATTTCGTCTGTAAATAGGACATTTTCTATAGAGATATGCTCCAAACTTGGGTGTTTACAATAAACTGTACACAATAATCCAACTAGTAATGAATTTTATGAGTGCACCGGAACTTCATATAATAAGCATTAAATAATGAAATTTTGGCAGCATGCCGTCTGTAAATTGGACATTTTCCCATAAAACATGTACTTGAAACAGTATATTGTTTTCAGCAAATAAATCATTTCAAGCATGCAATTCACAATATACTGCATCAGCCATGCGGTTGACGTTCAACACAAGCATGTATTCTTGTAGTTCAATCTACAATTCATATAACATAATACAATCATCTCTTATATTGCAAAAAACATAATAATAAAACTATAATTTTTTTCATTTCTCCACATTTGATTAGATCTCTCACAAGACCGGGATATCACATCAAGCTGAGAAATTCACGACACCCCAACGTTCAATCTTCACTAACTCTACTAGTTTCTAATATAAAGCACAAATAATTTTATGAGATTGGTTGAACTAAGATCCTAACATGACAATGTACAAGAAGAAGCACCTTATTGTTGCGAAGAGGAGCCACCATCTGTAAATTGGATATTTTCCCATAAAACGTGTACTTGAAACTTGGTTGTTTTCAGCAAATAAATCATTTCAAGTATCTGAGGGAGATTTGGAGGTTTGCATTGATACTCAAAAAGAATATTATTCTGATCTAGGTAATGGGACAGTGGGTGAATCGGAAGGAAGAAATAAAGATGATGGACAAGCGAGAAAGTCTAAGAGGTCTAAGGCAATACCTCAAAAGTTGAACCTATGATTGATAAAATTATGTTTTGGAATATAAGAGGGTTGGGCACGTCGAAGAGAAGATTGAAACAAATTTTGAAGGATCAGAAAGTTTCGATTTTGGCAGTCTCGCAACCTTTTCAAGATATAGAAAAGATACGAAGGTGGGCGATATATTTGCAATTTACTAACTTTTGCGCTAATGTAGAGGAAGGTGGGAAGATTTGGTTATTCTCGAAAGATGATGTTCAAGTGGATTGGGTGGGTACCTTAAATCAATGTGTGACAGTTTTGTTAACAGAGGATAGAGGCTCCCTGCTTCTTACTTTTGTTTATGCTAAATGTTATCATATTGAGAGAAGAGATTTATGGGAACAACTTAAGGGGATGTCGAGTGTTGATGTGGCTTGGGTTGTTATGGGAGATTTTAATGTAATTCGGTCAGATGAGGAAAGGGTGGGAGGTAGACCTCGCTTGGGTTCGTCTATGGCTGAATTTAATGGTTGTATTAATAGTTGTGGGTTATTAGACCTCAAATTCGAAGGAAGTCAATTTTCTTGGTGTAACGGCCAACAAAGTTTGAAAAGAAGTTGGGCAAAATTGGACAGGGTGCGGATTAATCTTGTTTTTTCTATAAATTATGGTGAAGCTAAGACTTCTTTGTTGAAAAACAATGACCCCCCGTATCCTACCTAATCGTATGTGAAAAGATACCCCAATCACAAGCTCCCCTTCTGTTCAAGGAACTATAGAGACTCTTGGACCTTCCCAGTTAAGTGGTATATCTGCTCTTCTAACAAAGCTTCCCTACTACCCAAGCATAGTTTTAAATCAAATGTCTGCTTTTGGGCCCTCTTATTATTTTCAAATAGCCAACGCAAATCAATGTGAATTGATAATAAGCCAAGCCTAGCCCACTCTATCATCATCAACCTACCTTCCATACAAGAAACCCTAGCTGCCTCACTCTTCCTCTTCTCGTCGTACACATGAGAAACCCTAGTTGCCTCTGTTTTCAACTACTCTATCGGTAACATAGCCTTCAACGATGTTGATTGTTCTTGAGAAGCTAACTCAATGAACTCCGCTTGTTACCTTTCCCCACAACAAGCACAACCATCTCCTATATACTCTTAGAAGCTGATCGACCTCCACCACTCCCTATCTTCCAGCAGCAACTTGGCTCCATGACCGATTTCCCTCCATGTTTTTGCTATATGCTCCATTCAAGCTTGACCAACAAGAACTCTCCAAAGCAACAAAGCCATCCCTAAACTGAGACCACCCTTCCCATTCCAACCCTTCAGGAACAAAGATGGAATACTTCTTTCTGCTGTATCCATGTCCTAATTCCAAGAATTTCCTTGCCCTAGTTACATGAATCCCCATCCAATAATCAACATAACCCACCCTAACTCTTTGAAATCCCTTGCCCAAACTACCAGCAAGATCTAAGAACCTTTGAGAAAACCATAAAGTTTCTCCTAAAAAGAGTTGAACCCATCGATTGCACTTCTGATTCTTCTTAGGAATAAATAGAGCTCCAACCTTCCATCGATTGCACACCTGACTAATAACATTGTAACAGAAGAGAGAGAGAGGAGAGATGAAGGGGTGAATGCACGAGAGAGACCACCATCGCAAGAATGACCTGCCACATACAAGAGTAATACAATCCACTAAACATAAGTTGGTCCTCAATCATTGGATACAAAACAAATATATCCACAATACGGTCATGAGTCAAGTAAGAGAAAATGGATTTACAAGAAAAATCCCCAAATGCATCTAAGCTCTAAACCCTCTTACTAGTCCCCAAATGAGCATGAAAATAATCGAGTAACCGAGTTAAAAGGGCCAACTCATTTATCTCTCTCTTATTAATATTTCTCTCAAAATGGAAATTCCAAGAAACTCTATCTCCTTGAAAAAGAAGAAATGTAGAAATGGTGGTATCATGAAGAATAGATAACCGAAAGACAAGGAAATGTAATAGGCAAAGGCATGTGGCCCACCCAAGCAAATTTGCTTCCCATTCCCATTGGCTTTTAGGAAGGGAATAATCATAAATTTAAGAAACAAACTTCCAAGGATGCAAATAAGTAGTATTAGTTCTCGCTTTGGCATCCTGCCCATTTTGTAGTATTCTAAACTTACTGTGAATTACCTTATGCCAAAGAGAATTAGCTTCTAAAGGAAAGCACCACAACCATATCCCCACCAAATAGATGTTTTCGGACACCAAGTTAACAAGACCCAAGCCTCCCTCCCACTTAGGCCGACACATACTCTCCCATCCTGCCAAATGATCTCTACTACCCTTTCCTCACTTAACCATAAGAAATCCCTCATTAAATTTCTCAAGCATCTGTGCCAAACTCATGGGGATTCTAAAAAGAGAAATGTAATACAAAGGTATATACGATAAACAAGCATGAATGAGTCATACCCCTAGAGTGAAAAACCTCCTTTTCATGAGTTGAGTTTTTACTTATTGAATTTTGTGCTAAATACTAAGCACAAGTATTTCTTTTTTTAGAAGCATTGAGGGCATTATTTTATCATTATTCTCATGAATAAACCAAACACGGAAATGCCACATTACCAACAATATATCAATAATATAATTCTAAACTAAGCAAGGGAATCCCATAATCCAAGTATTATGATTGCCACGAATCACAATGCCAGAAGCCATACTAAATCCTGAAAACCAAAAGCCACATAAGAGTTGGAATTTTAGGGTTCTTATAATGCTATAGATTCAGCTTTTCATAGATAATAAATTTTCAGATATTTGAGATTTTTTTTTTTTTTTTTTTGTGATTACAAACCCTGGAAACTCATTCATTCCCTCTTCAATACCTCTGTGTCTGCAGCCAACATTTTGTTATATAGCTGTTGGAATTCCACATTCAGTCACTACAGATCAACTTTTACTGCCCAATGCTGCACCAGTGATACCAGAAAGATCCTGAATTGCAGGATGCCTATATGTGTAAGAAGTCAGGGTGAAGGAAATACAAACCAGCAAGCAAATACGGTTGAGATGTACCGTATGATTGAAATCTATAGCAAGCAATGCAGACACTGCAACAACTGAAACCTCCAGAAGTCCTTATATTGATCGAAAGTTGTATAGTCTAATGGTTTAGATTCAAACTCATATATACAGAATTCTAAAAGAAAGGCATTTGATTTTTATATAAAAACCAACAAGCAAATCAAAATTGACATTTTCTTCTTCCTAATTATTTCTCTACACTGTCTCTCTAAATTGATTCCTTCTTAAAATATTATCTAGAAGTTTATATTCTGCATATGCAAATTTCCAACATCTTGACATGTCTATTAAATGTAGGATACCCAGGTTGCTTCTAGAAGTGCAGTGAGCAATATAAAGCATAAGCTAAGCTCTATTATTCATTGAGATGATCCACTACAAGGCCATTTGAACACCATTTGGTGGAGTATCTTAAGGAGAATGTTAAAACACAATCACCTAAAAGCTTAAGCTGTTAGGTAGAGCAGACCAACAATGTATATCAGGCATTACCACCCAAACTACTGCTCTTTGCTGAATTGAAGTGTTGGGATAGAATTTTTGGACACTATTTTATTCCTCTCTTTTCAAACACACCAGAAAATTGTAACAGGAAGGAAAGACAAAGCCTTCTTTTTTTTATTTGTTGCCAAAATCCCTCTCCACTCTCCAGGCCCAGACTGCCATCCAACAGATCTAGCGGTAACCCACCGTTGTCCAATTAGAGTCAAATCCACATTCCAAATATTTCTAGTCCAGCGGCAATGGAGAAGGATATGGTCTACTGATTTTGCCTCAGCCATGCAAAGGGCGCATCTGTTGGCAATGGAGAACCCCCTTCACTGCAAGTTGTCCAGGGTCAAGATCTTACCATGAGCTACTTCCCAGGTAAAAAAGGCAACCTTAGTAGGGGCTGCTGTCTTCCATAATTGAGACTAAGGGAAGTGAACGTTGTTTAACTCTCGAAGAAAATGTTTCCAGTAAAAGGATCTGTCAGTGAAAACCCTCTTCTTGTCCAAGGACCAAAAAGGACTTGGCCCCTGCCTCTATTGTCATGTTAAAATACCACTTTATCTAAAAGCTTAAGCAATTAGGTTATGGGCCAACAATGCATACAAGGCCTTAACAAAGAACATGTGAAGAAAAATCACAGCTATACCAGCCATTATGGATCACTACCATTAGGTAAAGGCTGCTACAAACACGACTATTATGGTTAAAAATATTTTAATCTTTGTACTTTTCTTCTCATTTTACCTCTTTTTTTTTTTTCTTTCGTAAATCAATACTCAATTAGCAATGTTACGAGTGGGGGTTAAGATTATAATAAGGACGATAATGATAAAGAACCATGATACACATTAATTAATAATTTGATACGAATCATACGATCAATGTTTTATTTTTAAAAAATTGTTTTTATTTTGATAATATTAGTAATTTGATACTTCTTTTCTATATTGTTCAACTTCAACCTTCTTTTCTTTTTCTAGTTTTTATCTTGTTCAAGTTGTTAATCATGTTCAATTACCCTCACTCACTTCTTAATCCATCCTTCCACAAAAAGCCCTTCTTTTTCTTACTAAAATGTTTGTAAACTTCTTATACTTAATAGCCAAGTTACTAAGCTAAAGAATTGTCGTAAAATTCCATGAACATAAATTATTAATCCTTTACACCTCAACAAGGAGAGAATCCTCAATCCCCTCGCCTCATTACCCAAAACAAAAAAATATAACCGCGATGCATCATCTTATTAAAATACATGTCCCCACATCTCTCTATAAAGTATATCCGATTGTGCCCAATAAGTGCTGGAAAACAATTTTTTTTTTTCATATATTCAAGTACACCCCGGATACGAATAAAAAATTATGGTCGTCCGATACATTTCGGAATTCAACAAGGGGATTTGAAGCATCGATGCTTCTTAGATTTCCACTCGTCGTGATCGCTTTGCGCGAAGAACCCATTCATTTGATGAATTTGTGCCCTCAAGCCAACTAAAACAAACTAGCATGATTCAATGTCCAACAAAACAACCACACAAAGTGCAAAAATTTTCGCCTAAAATAAAGAATCTAGCCTTAAAAATACCCAATTCAAGATACAGTTGCCAAAATTTATACATACATATAGATATGCACATAGGGGGAGAGAGAGAGAGAGAGAGAGAGAGAGAGAGAGAGAGAGAGAGTACGGAAACAGCGATCCAAATAGGATTCCTGAGTAACAGGGCCGAGGCAGATGGGGCAGGCGACGGTGGCGACGGACGAGGAAGAACAGCTACTGGCATCCTGGCTCATGTTTCGCCGCGAAAACACCACCCGTATTCCAGATCAAATTGTAATCCAAATACGAGTTCGGATTCGGGTTCGGGACACAAGGCTACAGAGTACCTCTAACTATCCTCTATCGTTTTATATTATCATTACGGTTTTCTATTTTCTATTTTTATTTCCAAATATTAAAAATAAATTATAAAAATATGTATTTTTATGGTATCAATTTTCTCTTTTTTTATTATTTGTCAAAATATTTTCCATGCTCATAATTAATTTTTTAGATTAAACAATTAATTTTATATGTAATTTTTAAATTAAAATTAGGATAAAATTATCGTAGGAATTTAAAATATAATTGAAATAAAAATATTTATAAATTTTCTAAAAAATAAAAATAGTAAAGATCATTACAAAATATTTTTACTATTTTTCAATAGTCATGCATAATAAGATTTTTCTTGTAAAGTGAATTTTTCAAAATAATAATTAAGTAAAATAATTATAATAATTAAATTCATATTATAATATTTTTAGTTTCTATTTCTGCTTTTTAGTTTTTATTTTTGATTTTTATTTTCATAATTTTCTACAATTATACCAAATGACTCCTAAATTTTTCCTTCTTAGTTATTAATTAGAAAAACAATTATAGATTCGATGGGCAAGAGTTGGGCAATGTTTGGCATCACATATTTCATGTCTAAAATTGAATTTATTATAACTTTAAATTATATTTTATTTAAATTTTATTAAATAATTTTAAATTTTAAATTGCAAACTTTTCATGTTCTTAAATATAAAGAAAGAGCATTTTATTTTAATTATCATGGTAATTATTGGACAATTATGGGCATGCTTTGGGTATTTAAAAATTTAGACCAATTTGAAAAAAAAAAAAAAATTGCATTGTGTGTGATTGAGTAGCACATGTATTGCGACAAAGTTATATCAAGTTCTATCCAATCATATTTGTCCTCATAGTCGTTGCCCTCATCATGTCTCGCATTTGTCCTGTAATGACCCAAAATAAATAAATAAATATATATATATATATATATATACATATATACGATTAAAGTATAATAATAATAAAATAATAAAAATAATCATTAAGTTAATATTAATACAGATGTACTTTTCTATAGGATCCTTAATTTTATGTTTGATACTTAAGAAAAACCTTGTTTTAGCGAGTGCTCAGAGACCATTGTAACTCAGTCGCTCCCTCGAGGTTAGCCTGATCAAAATTGAATTTCATAAGATAAACATAGTAGATAATGCTTGTACACGCAAATAAATACATATATATATAAAATAATATTTTGACTGACATAATTTGTAAAAATACATAATAATAATAATAATAATAATAATAATAATAATATAGGTATCCTATGCGGGCCCACATTACTATGTAGAACCCACATGAGTCATTAAGTCGTGTGGGGTCCACATGAGTTCCAAAGTTGTGTAGGGCTCATAAGACCGTGTGAGGACTATTGGAGTTATGTAGGACTCACTTGGGTCTCTAAGTTTTGTGGAAACCACATGAATTTTTGAAATTCAAACTTAATTTTTTTTCAATATATATATATATATATATATATATACACACTAAAACATAGATTAATAATAATAATAATAATAATAATAATAATAATTTAAAAAATTAATTAATTAAGTAGATTAATTAAAAATTAATTAAATGAAAGTATCGGCAAGCACTCCCATTTTCCCCACATATACCCCATCCTCATCTCATACCTCCCAACCCAAGCTCATTCCATGCTCATCTCATGTTTATTCTTTAGTCATTCATTTATTTTTTTTAAAATTATAATTTCACGTCTTTCCCCACACTTTTACAAATTTTTTTTTTTTTTCCAAAATTTTTCTATAAATATGAAGCTCTCAACCTTCATTTTTTATAAAAAATTTCCAAAGGAAGAGAAAAATTAGTGAGTGAAAAAATTAGTAGTGGAAGGAGATTTTTTGTTATAATTAAAATTCTTACTCACTTACTCTTTTTTATCTCATTTTTTTGAGATATTCATTGTGATCGTATCACAAGGTTAAGTAAAAGATAAGTAAAAATTTATTATATTAAATTTTTATTTAAAATTTATACCTAATTCTATTTGTGAGTAAATTTTGATTATGTTAGTTATTTTCATAAAATTTTCCAGAATTTATTCTTACGCATATTTAATTATACTAGTTTTATCTTTAATATACTTGTGTTTATTTTTGAGTTAAGAAATGTTCTAAAAACCTCGGGTATTTTATAGTACTAATTTCTATTGAAAAAAATATTTTTAATATGAAAATTGTGTGACATGAGTTTATTTATATGTTGCATATTTCATAAAAATATGAGTAAAGATGACATAAGTTGATTTTTACGTTGCGTATTTCACGAAAATATGAGTAAAAATGATATTTTCATGATATCATTTTAATTGTATAAATTATATAATAAGATGTTTTCAAAACCTCTCATGGTTCAGACAATACATAAAATTACAAATGTTCAATGCCGTAACTTAAAATTTAAACGGATCAAAGTGCACTTATACTTATTTATATAGTGGTTATATATGATAGTGAATTTATTATAAGTGCACACCTGGTTCCGAGTTAGGATTTAATTGGAAAAATCACACTTAATAATAATATACGTTAATTTAGTTTAGCCGGTCAGTCAGTTAATTCCAATCTTTGGACCGCACAAACCAATCATAGGGATAAACATGATTTACGGCTAACAGAAATATGACTTGCGACTAACAAAAACATGACTTACGGCTAACATACCTAAAGGTGATTTTTATAGTATATGTATATACATATTTAATTACGTGTATAGAGTTATTAATGATTTGAAGGAAAAGTATATATTTATGTGAACATGATAATTTTTGTGCCTAAATGATAATCCAAAGGAAACGCGCAAGGAGAAGTATATATGTAACGACCTACTTAATTAAATGGATTTTTTTTTCTTTATACTGTAATAATCTACATGCTCTGATACCAAATTAAGGTAAACCCAACCATAAACTTAAGCAGCAAGAAGCAAAAACTGAATAAACACATGTAAATATATACAATACCAGAGTGCTACATGTTTCACAAAATATAAACATATCATTGTTTCCCAAAATACCATCAACCATGTTGGGATATACAAAAACACTCCCAAAACATACTCACTCTCTAACAGGGCACCACTAAAGTCCCTCTATCTGCGAGCCTGATATGCTCGCCTACCTGGATCACCTGAAAAATGATTCAACATTAGGATGAGTCAACGCTCGGTAAGACGAAATATGTTATTACTAGTGTGTGGCAAATGAGCTACAGTATCGTGAAATCTGTTTTCGTAAAATCATGTATAACTGGATACGTAAGTACAGTATAAGCAATAAAATACACCACCCATTTTTCCATGTTGCTTAACATAACAGTGTTGTAGGTTACTATTCAAAATATTTTTAGTGTACATAAGTTATTCCCTGTTTCTGTAAATGTGTATATACGTAATAATAACTAAAAATGTTCCCTGTAGATAACTGTGTGTCATGATTTAACCCCTTATGATAGGGTTGTGCAACCCGTAAGCGGGGTTTACCCTAGCTGGCCAATTAGGAATAAATCACTATACTCTATTGGTCTGATCTGCCCACCTCAACCCATATCTGATGGGCAATCTGTCCACGTCAAGGGCCTAGATGATTGACCTACTATCACGTATTATCTAAATAGGTGGTTGCACTCATAACGTAACATAATATTTGTAGCAATGGTACCGAACTCTGTAATTGCATAGTCCAATAGAGTCTGATACTATATAATGTATTTCTATATACAACTATTTGATTTACCATGATTCTGAAATAATCGTAATAACCATGATGCTGCATAAACTGTACTATAATTCATACGTCGTAATACTGAGAACTGTATAATCATAACACTGATATTCGTATAATCATGGTACTGAAATTCATAAAATCATGGTACTGAAATATCATAAAATCAAGATACTGAAATATCATAAAATATATCTTTGTACTATAATCATATTCACAAACCACACGATACTTTAATACATAATTTTCATCATTTAATAAACTGTATAATATTTTAAAAATACTTAACATAACATATTTCCCTTACCTAACTATTGGAAAACCCCTAAACTATTCTGGCCTAACTTCCGTAGGATTTCCTGATCAATACCCTGAAACTGAAAACTTACAGTACTAAATTTTAGTATTTCTACGTGTACATCATTTCTTATAACTATCATAAGGCCAAAAATGGGCTAAAAAGCCTTACCCTAAATTTGGGATGAAATTCAACTTTATTTCCCTAATGATTCGCTTCGGCAGACTTGCAGAGAACTTCGCCAAGAGTGTTGTGGTAGCCTCAAATCTTCAATCCGGTGAGAAACAGGCCCGGAAAATGAAGAGAGAAGTGAGAGAGAGACGTAGAGAGAGAGAGAGAGAGAGAGAGAGAGCGCCATGAAAATGTGATAAAAATCAGAATTTTAACTATTTATAGGGTCAGATTCGTCGACGAGACACGTCTCCTCATTGACGAGTCCTTCAGTAAATTCGTCGACGAACCCCTGTATTCGTCGACAAAATTTAGAGTAATCCAAATCCGTCTCTCGGTATTTTCTCATTGACGAAGTCTATTGCCTCATTTTGTTCCTATTTTCATTTTCTCTCCCTCTTTATTATTTAAATACTATTATTTTTTGGGTCACTACAATATATGTATATAATTAAATATTATAGTTACAATTTTAAAGTTAAAAGTTTAATTTAACAATTACAGTATATGATTATAAAATTTTACTGTCGTAGTTGATGGTAAAAGTTTTATGTAAAAATTTTTAAATTCATGTTTATTTTAAAAGCAGTTTTGAAGTTATAATATTAATATTATTTTACGAAAGTATAATATTAGTAAAGCTTATTTTTGTCACATACTAATAATAATCTTATTTACTTACTGAGTGTTGTTTCACCCCAATCGTTATTTTTCATTTTAAATAATTTTGAAGAGTATACCAGAAATCTAGTGTAGCAAGTGCATAAGCGAGAGTTGAAAGAACATAATAGAATAAAAATTTAGTATAATACAATTTAGAATATGTTTGTATATTTTAGAATTTTAGTAAATTTCATTTTAATAATTGAGACATATATTTGTAATAAAACTAATTAGTACTCTAGTAATAAAAATAATTTAGATTTATGTGCGTCCGCTGAAAAATTGATATGCTAGAACCCACTTGGGTTCGGGTCCTTACGTGTCCTCATCGCCCTCATCTAGTATTGCTTGTGATAATTGATATCTAGTTTTTTCTTTAAAAAAATAATAATAAGTTTGAAGATCTCACTCATATTCTCTCAAGATTTACTTAAAGAAATAAAAACTTGACAAGATTTTAGCTAGTCAAATATGAGTTTTTGAAGAGCCAAAATAAGATATAAATATAATCATGATCACAAAATTTTTACAGAAATATTTTGCCAAAGCAACTCAAACAAAATCCATTTTTTTTAAATGCAATTATTAATCATACACACATAAAATCTTTATAAGCTTCGAATTGACAGAGTCAAGCATATGCTTATTTTTTACTTAAATCCAAATTTTTTTATAAGTAAAAATAATTATGACTTCTTAGATAAATTTCAAATGAATAATTTAAGGGTTTCATCTGTCAATAATTTTTGACATCTAATTGATATGCAACATGAGATGAATTACTTCTTATTATATATGTGGCTCAAATCGCGTGTGATCTTCTAATAGACTAAAACAAACTTTCATTATAAAATGCATCTTCAAATAATATTAACTAATTAGTATTTTTTGTATTATGAAATTATTTGTTTTGCTTCTAAGTATAAGGGTGGGTTTGGCTGTGGAAGATGCTTTTTATTTTTTATTTTTTATTTTCTCAAAAATTATAAAATTAGCATATTTTTTTAGCTTTTTGAGATTCTATTAAAAAGTTAGAAAATAAAGAATTTGTTTAAATGCGAAAAAAAATTTCATTTTGTATTTCTAGATTTTAAAATAAATACAGAAAGACAACCTATTTTTCTAATTTTCTAAAAGATTATTGGAGGTTATAACTAAAGTCATAGATTTTGAGACTTGAATTTTAGATTTGTGTGTATTTAGAAGAAACTTTATGCATAATCCAAACATATTGAAGTATGATCTCTGAATTCCATGCTTCCATACACAAAATAAGAGTTAGAAATTTAGAAAAATAATGAAAAGTTATTTCCCAAGTTCTATATGTAAATTAATAAAATTGAAAATAAGGTAGTATTTTTTGTTTTCATTTAAAAAATTAGAAATGATAAATTAAACTATTTTCACAAGAAAATGAAAAGTTATTTCCCATGCTTCATCGCTAGCGCTAATAATAAAAAAGGTCACCATAGTAAATTATGAAGACCCAAATGGTAAAATGTTAATAAAACATTTATTTAAATTACCTTCTCAATTAGTATTTTAGGTATTTCATTAAGTATTTTGAAATTATGGTTTTCGTATACATTTCAACTTAATTAGTTCATTTAATAGAATTTCCTTTTAATTATATTTCTATTTTTAAATTTTTTCTTGAAAAGTTAGTATTGAAAATATTGAGTTAGTTTCAGGAAAATAATTACTTTTTAATCATGCTCTCCTAAATTGTTTGAAAGTTCTTTTGATAGGAAATTGCATTTTTCACGCTCTCATAAATCTTTTTTTTATGTTGTGTGAAATTTTCGAGATAAAATATTCTTAAAAATGTTTTGAATTGACTCTAAATGTGTACCCATATTCCATCTAGCATATTCTGAATATTATTAGATGATAAAAATACAAATTATCAAAATAAAATTTTAATATGAATAGTCGTAAAAAGTGTGACAAGCATTAAATTTAGGTATTTTTTTTAAGAACGCTTTTAACAACTATAGAAATTTATTAACTAAGAAACTCAATAATTTAAATATATAAAATATTCTTGCAAATGTTTTGGATATACTTCAAATGTATCCACATATTTTATCTAACATATTATGAATATTATTATATGATAATTTACAAAATATTAAAATTTAATTTGAATATGAGTAGTCTTAAAAAGTGTGACGAGCATTTAGTTTAGGTGTTTTTCTTGACGAACACATTTCCCAACTATAGAAATTTATTTACTAAGAAATCCAATAATTTAAATATATTGATATGTTGCATGAAATTTTTTGAGATAAAATCTCATTGAAAATCTTTGAATATACTCCAAGCGTACCCTCATATTTTTTCTAAATATTACTAGATAATAAATCACAAAGCATCAAAATTGAATTTTAATATGAATAGTCTTAAAAAGCGTGATGAGCATTTAATTTAGGTATTTTTCTTGACGAATACATTTTCTTACTATAGAAATTTATTAACTAAGAAATTTAATAATTTAAATGCATTGATAACATTTAACTAATTTAAGTTTGTTTTATTGCCATTAGAATATTTACCTAAAAAAATAATAGAAAATGCACATTAAAGTTTTCATGTTATTATAGGGGGCCTAAAAAAGAAAGATTTTTCGTATCATCAATGACAACAAATAAGGAAAAAACTAATTATAAAATGGAATAACAGTAAAAATATTAAGAATACAACAAGTGTCAATTTTTTGCAACTACTCCAACCCTATATAAACTTGCTCATACCTAAAATTTTCATATCAATTCATTTGTTGTCAAAAAATAAAAGCAAAATGAGTTTCGACGCAACATTGAAGTTTTTCATCTCGATGGTCGATGGCTCCCTCCTCTTGAAGTATTTCAAGACAAAAGATTTTTGTTTGAGAGGGCAGAAAGAAGAGTCTTTGCAGAAGAAGGTCCTTGTTCTTGACAGGTCAATGAAAAGCATTTGACTTGAGTAACAAACATGAATTTTGTAATAGTTTTATATATAAGTATATAGTTTTCAAAATTTATGTTGCTTTTTATTGTTTAATAAGAGCGATTATTCCAAACATTTAATAAAAATTGAATGATATGTAAGTGAGTTTTATGTTTTCTAAGGCATTTGTTTCTATATTATATGTCTTGACTATCAAAGCTGTTTTTGCTTATTTGTTGATTATCATCCAAATTTGAGATGAAAAAAATTGCAATACTAATTAGGGTTTTCATTGTCATAATTTTTTTATTGCGAAATACTTAATTTTCACCGCACAATATTGTGTAATGTACAACATTTTTCAATGTTTTTTTTTTTAAACGAGGTTTGAGTTATTTGGATTATTATTTTAAAAATCTTAAATTCAATTCTTTTTCACATCAAATACCGTGTCGCTAAGTATATTGAAAATAACTAATTAATGGGCTCTTGTGTTATATGTATATATGCATAGTAACGGAATAATTTCAAAAATAAAATAAAATAAAAATAGAAAGACATTTAAATTTTATATTTAAGGGGAGAAAATACTGAAGAAAACAGTATATATTTCTCTTACACTGAAAATATCATCATCACCAATACCATACTACGTTCTTATTTCTAGTTCCATTTCGCACAATACTGTTCTTACATTATATACATCAAACGTTTGGCTTAAAAAATTGTTTGAGGTGTAATCACGAGTTCAAGTTTTGTCTGTTAGATTTGAATTTGTATGTCGTATTTATCTAAATCTATTTAAATCTATAGTTAAGCACTCAAAATATTGATTAATTAACTCACTCTTTCAGGAACGAAAAAGGAAAAATACACCACAGTTTTGTAGCGATATATATAAATCTAATTTAAAATTAAAACCAATCCACCCAGTAATGAACAATTTGAAAGTGGATTACTTCCTTAAACCATTTGGTGATGCATTAATCTTACACATTCATAATCTTAACGTTGAGGTAGAAGCACAAAACAACTTGGTTAATATTGTGGCAATGACCATTTGAAACCTAAATCAAATTAAGATCATAGAAAACCCAAGGGAGAAGGAAGAAAAAAAGTTCCAAGACCCACCTCTAATGCCTACAACAAATTGAATGGAATCTCTTATGCATTCTTGAATGCAAAAGAAACTAAAAATATTTATAGCAAGCTTAGTGTTTGTTGAGAGTCTTCATCTTGAATCATGAGCTGTGCATAAACATGGCTTCTTAAATCATTGAGACTAATTTTTTGGCCAATACAAAAAAATCTAGATCAAAACTTGATTATCTAAAATGTAATTTTCCAATGCTTGCAAATTTTAAGTCTATTGAAATACTGCAATTAAATTATTGACACCCTAAATTCAAGAATTTGTAAAAGCAAGATTAACCCACCTTTTTCAGCATAAATACAGCCGTAAATCAATACATTTTAACCACAAGATAAAAAAATTTGGCGAACCATTAACACATTTAACTCTTCTTCTTTGGATCCAAATCAAGTTTACACCAATAAGAAAGTACTGATAAGCGAAGAACTGAACGGTTCAAAAAGAAGAAAATAAAAACAAAGTATTATTAAATTTGCAAAGATTTGTTCAATTAGTCTCATTGGAGTCCTCTTCAAAGAAATACAAGTATGGAGCGAAGTGCTTGCGTTCATGGGATTCTCCTTCCTTATCCTCACTATTGATCTTGGGAGTTATCCAACCCAGCTGTTGCATATAAACTTCATCATAAGCTTCTATATTCAATCCTGAGGCAAGGAATAGTTCTATTTCATTGACAAACCGCTCTGCTCTTCCACTCAGAAAAGGCCTTGCAGCGTCTAAGACCAGAGACTCGAAGGTTTCTTGTTTTTCTTCAGGAGCACTTCTAAGTTGCTCATTTCTGGATAATTGAAGAGTGTAAATCCAATAGCAAAATAATTATAATGGAAAAATGATTCAGTGTTCGCAATATCCTTCACAATTTTTATTGATAGTTTTAATGCCAAACTTTAGCATATAACACTATCCAGCAGAATTCAACAGACAATGATTTAAATTTTAATTCATTTTTTAAGGCATGTTATAATAGTAAAGATGCTTCAATTTTGGATGCATGTTAGAATGCAACTTATTACCTTCTCCTGAATGAGTCAATCACACCAAGTACATGATGCACAATGATGTCAACATCTTCCTCCTACATAGAAATATTACGTCAACCATGTAGTTCCGTAACATGAAAGGGAAATCTTACCACATTCAGCTAAAACATGCAGGCATCCTAAAAATGGGTTTAAATTGATCAAATATTTTGTAATTGGCAAAATCAGAAGGAAATCAAAAAATCTTGACTACAGGATCTTTATTTCTCCTAAGAAGCATTTTATGCAATTCATTAGAACACCAAGAGTTTGTGGTTAGGATGTTGAACGTGTAGGTCCAATCCCACCAGAGGAGGTACTGAAAGCCAACATCCCTTTTGTAAGCTTTCTAGTATGGTCCATCTGTTTTCCAAAGTGAAACCAAGGAAAAGAGTATTAGTTGAGGGTATATTATGGCTTGACACATACTAATTTGACTCCGTATGTGGTAGATGGAGGAAGTTCTAATGCCAAAAAAAAAGGCCCATATGCCGTTCTTGGATGAGTTCCAATAAGAACACAACATTATCCCATGCAAAGCTGGCTAATAGAAAAATGCACCTAGAGAAAAAGATGCACGCCTATGAGCAGATGTATTTGCTCTACTACTGGGCTCATTTCTGTTTCTGTAGGGGAGGTGAATTAATGCAAGGGGTGCAAGTATCATTATATTTTTGTATGTGCAAGGGTCCATGTTAATTTGTCAAACCTCGTTTGTGTAGTTTGCTAAAGTTTCTTTCAGTTTACTAGTGACTTTGTCAATACCCTTTTGCCTTCTCCAGATTAAAATTTTTTTTTTTATTACTTGTAAAATTTTTATCAGTTTCATTTGTGATTTTTATTTACTTTTTCTTCTTACTTTAGTTGTTAGACAAATGGCCCATCCATTAAATATGATTTTATTTTCATTAAACACCATAAACTTCACATTTTTATTATTTTTTATTGGTTAATTCCCTTAAAAGCATAAATTTCAAATTTTCATTAATTTTTTCTTCATTTCTCCCCTTATTTTTTTAAAGAAAGCATACACATGATTTTTTATTGTTATAAAGTTAATTTTTTAAAAAAATTTCTTGAATTCTTATACTATTTTTTCCAATATTTTAAAAGGCTAAGGCGTAAGGTGAGGCGTTTTAACCCTTACGAGGCAAGGTGTAAGCCTTGAGGAGTTGGGGGCAAAAGCCTTTTGAGAATTTGTTTTTTAGATAAAAATATGTTAAATAAATTATATATTTAAAATGAAGTAAAAATTAATAAAATCACAAATATAATGTAAAAAATAAAAACTAGATGTACTATGCAAAAATACTAGTTGGCCATTCAAAAATTGCTAACTTGAATAGGTGACATAAATCATGACAAGAGATAGCGATACCATCAGAAAGTTCAAACTATTTTCATGATGTAAGATACAACTCTCAATTATTTTGAAAAGGTTGAGGTTCAGGAGTTTTAGAAATAAACTCATATTATGACATTCATTTTATACAAACATGTAGTTAAAATTTTCTAACCAATTCTAACTTGAGAATCACACACCCTAAATGCGTAAACCTCAACTAAAAAGGCACAAAAAGCGTTTTTTTTTTTGTAAAAAATGCATAAGCCTCAGCATAAGATGCATTAGCCTTTTAGGAATTTGGTATTTTAGATTGAGCCTCAAGGCGTTTTAGACATACCTTGCCTTGAGGCGAGCCTTGATTGAGCCTTTTAAAACACTGATTTTTTTTACTATATCTTAGCTGCCCAGGAGAGCAAATCAGTTATTTTCCTCAGAAGCCCCTTTGGAAAACAGCAGGTCCTTTGAAGGTTGCTATTCACCTGGGAGGCTGCTCTAGGGAAGATCCTCACCCTTGACAACCTTCAAATAAAGAGCTTCTCTATCAAGAATAGGTGTTTTGTGTGCGAAGCGGAATTGGAGAACCACATCCTTATTCTTCGTTGCCCCTGGACCACGAATCTCTGGAACTTGATCATTTCCATGGTCAAACAGAAACAGATCACTGCAGCTTCAGGCGAGGGTAAAATTTGAACTTCTAAAGGGATCTGTTCCACAAGTTCAAAAGGAGAGCTCTTTCCCTTGTCCCCCTCCCTATTTTTTGGGTGACTTGGAAAGAAAGGAACAGAAGGGCTTTCGATGCAACAGTCCTTCTCTGCAGGCTGTCATGGAAAACTGGTTATGTATGATCTCTAAGCATAGTGAGGTGCTAGGGAGGGACTTCTGTTATTCTTGACTCCCTGGATGTACTTCAGTGACCGGTGCATTGTTTTTGTTATTTGTTGTTTTTGCTGTACTTGAATGGCATCTTCTTGATGCCCTGTCTTTTTCAAATAATATTTCTTTGCTGATCTCCCCCCAAGACCAAAAGAAAATCTCTCACAACTCTCTTGAAGTCTCAATATTCCTAGCTAATCCTACTAAGATTTTAAAAATAGACAAGTAAATAAACAGGGATACTAGAAAGACAAACTTGAATGAGAATGATGCAACCACCTAAAAGAAAATAAAGCACCCTTCGACCCATCCAAACACTTAGACAACTTCTCCACCACAAGATCCCAAGAACCCACAGACCAAGGATTAGCACCCAACGAACCCTGAATAAGTCAAGAGGTCAATCTATAATATCACATCCAGCTAAAGAAGCCAACTCCAAACATCTAGTATCACTTAAATTAATACCAGCAGTTCCACTCTTCCCCAAATCAACCTCTTAAACAAAACCTGCTCAAAAAAGGGTACTATTAAAAAAAGACTCCCCATGATCTGGTAAGAAAAAAATAGTGTTCTCAGCAAATTGAAGATGAGATACCATAACCCCTTCAGTCCCCACCCTAATCTCTCTTATAAACCCTAGACATAATCGCCCTTACTTTACTCTCTACAAAAAGCCAAGTTATCTGGGCTAGGAATATGGTTCAATTCCAAACCCTCAATCAAAGCCCAACAGATATCACCTTCGATAAAATTATTAGCAAAAAAATGTGTAATCTCATTGGTGATCAAACAAGAATCAGAAGTAACCTGCCCTCCTCCCAACTACCCCCAGAAGTACCAATTCCCTAATCAAGTTCATTAAATCCTCCCTAATAATAAAAATCCATATTTAAAACATTCAGAACAGGAGCCTGGTCCCTCTCCCTCTCCATCCCTACACAACTGCCTCACTTCACTATCCTCAAAGGCCTCCCCAACCAAGTTACCTGGGCACAAAAAATAGGATTCCATTCCAAACCATCAAGGCATCAATCATAGGCCTACAAACATCCCTTCAACAAAAAGATTGGCAAAAAATTTTCTAGTCTCATCAGCAGTCAAACTAGAATCAGAAGCAACGCCCCCCCACGCCCCCCGGGCACGCGTGGCGAGTCCTTGGGCAGATTAACCAACCTATGAAAAATTTGGAATTGTAATCTCTCCCAACACATTTTAACCTTTTCTTTTGCCTCCCATTCCTCACTTCCCAAAAAATCAGTGCTTCTAACTCATTTTTGAAACACCTCCTCGTACTCCAAAAGCCTCCCTTTCTTTTACCTATCCAACATATCAAGCTCCCCTAGAAAGCTAGTCTTCTTAGCACTATTGACCCCAAACTTCAATATTCCACTACTTCAACACCTCTTTAAGACGTTTAAGCTTTTCATGAACCTAAACCTTCCTAACCCCTCTCATAATGCTCAGTCCAAGAACTCGTAACCAACGATTAAGAAGACCAATGATAAAGCCACATGTTTTAAAACCCAAATAGAGTGGAAACATTTAACCTTGCTGGACTTAACAAAAGGAAAACGTCTCACAACGGTCTTAACAATGCAACTTGAGAAGGATGGGAGATTTGTCTTCCCATTCACTATAAAACAAGAACCAAACCAACTAGCAATTGCTCTTGCTCCACCCACTAACCAAAGAATAAAGCATTATCCCTAAGAAAATCTCTCAAACCATACTCCCTGATAAACTTATCAACATACTGCAAACCTAATGTAAATACAACCTCATATGAATCTGTGCGCTAAGCAAATAAAAGAATTTCACAAAAATCCCCAGAAATCGATCTATACCCTAAAATACCATATACAGCACAACAAGAAGATTCAGTTTCAGCACGACATTCATATGATCCCATATAAACTACGGGTCATGAGGTAACAAAAAACAATGACACAAGAGAACAAAAACTAATGAACACAAGCACCTGAGTTAAAGCTTGGATTTCCCTTTCCAACCAATTGTGGAGCCACTGATTTTGTTGAAGATATTTATGCGACGTCCAATACCGTGAGACATTGAATTTATCATTTAAGACACCTGATTCAACAGATAAATAACTGAAAAAGGTAGAGAAAACAGTTGGTTTGTCAAGAAACAACAAAGTAGAAAGCCAATAAGAAGAAAACCAACAAAGAATAAAACTGTAGAGCAGCATGATACCTGATTCAGTGTAGTAGCACTGCAATCTATACCTTTGGGCTTTTGAAAGGGAAAAACTGTAGCTGCCATCAATGAGAAGTAAAATTGAACAGCATCTAATAAATATGCAGGGTAAATCAAGTAAAATAAATTGACAGTTTACCATACTTATTTCCAATATCCTGGTTAACATAATGTCGTTGGAAAGAGCTTCCATCATACCCATGTATGATAGAAAAATTTTCTGTCTGCAAATTAGTCAAAATGATTAATCACTTAACTCACAAGGACAGAAGTGCTAAAGATGAATACTAAATTCCACTTAAAAGGAAAATTTACCAAAGCAAACTAAAAGTACAGTTCAAACATGATTCAGATAGAATCCAAAGGTACTTTGAAATGATGAATTTTCATAATAAGCATATGTATTTTAAAAATGCATCAACTGGCAAACACATTACATGAAAAACATCAAACTAAAACCTTGTATCATTAGAATTTTAGCATTCCAGAACAAAAATGTATCACGTCTCAGAACAACTCAACCAGTATGTGGTTTGCTAGGGCGTTGATGTTTTCTGGTAAATATAGCTCAGACCTCCAATACTCATCCTCATCCTCTTTTCATGCTGCATTGCATGCATTTTGAATCATATATTAAGTGTGTTTTCTGTTGGACATTTTGCATAATGACTCAAATCTAAGTTTCCTAATATACATTTCATAAGGGTAGAAAATTTGGAACCAACCACAAATTAGTCAAATTGATGCGAAATTTGTGCGTTCTCTCATTTAAATATGAAAATTATCGTGGTCATGAATAATTTTGCTTGTGAGCCAATCATTGTATGCCACTTTTATGTTTTACAGCACTCAATTACTGCCAAGTCGAGCACAAGCATTTAAAACTTAAAAAATGATCATGAAGGAGAATCAAACTATTGCCGTGTGAAAGGATTAAGCTCCTACCAGCATGCCAAGGCATTTCACTATGTTAATCATTAACACATTTTCCACGGCTGTCAAACTCCCGTTTTAAGGAATGTTGAGAAGTCAATTCTTATTTCAAGGAGTGTTTCAAGCACATGACGTCATTTTATGTCTTTATCCTTATAAATAAACAATTTTAAAAAGGATGCTTTTGAAATCAAAAGGCCGGGCAAAGTTTGGATTTCCTCTTTCTAATAGTATATGTGTGAAAGAGACAAAGAAGTGTTGCAATAATTTAAAATAATTAAATAATTATACATAAAAATATTATTATATGCATACTTTGGAGGCACCTTCAATCCCACAATCTTTTAAATCCAGCTGCTCCCACACACTCACTTTTGCTTAATAAATTAGTTACCTAGGTTGAGGGTTCTGAAGCAACATTGTAAACTTTTTAGAATAAGTCTAGTAAAAGCACAGAATTTTGATACAACCACATATTGAGATGCATGGCCACACGGTGATTACTGTCACCTATTACCTACTATCGCACCAATCAACCCCATCCACCTTTGTCAATAGCTTCCAATATATGAATCCTAGAATCACCCGAATCCCCAATATCAAGAATAAGAATTCCTAAACACCACTTGACCCCAACTCAACACTAATCCAATACCCATCATTTTGATCTCAGCCATCTCCACCAAATCCCTCAATCATGTCTCATTGAGCCCTAATCCCTACTTAAACCCTAAATCCCACACCTCAAAATCAAACCTAAGCACCATCAAGACTACAAGTCCACTGGACAGGTATAGTTGTCCTGCCATGTTAAAGCTGCTGAAAATTCCCTCTTGTAAATGTACCCGTCACAAGGATCCTTTTGTCGTCTAACATAAATTGGAAAACTGACGCCCCTTGACATTCAGAAGCTCAAGCCCCATTCTGTAGTACATGATCTTTGCCGGTTGTTTTTCTTATCCGAAAAAAAGAAATATTATTAAGAAAGAAAAATGAAGAAGGAGAATATGGAATTGTCTAAGGGGGGGGGGGGGGGGAAGGATCACGATCGATACTAAACAACCAGCGAATCACGTTGAACATCCTCAAAACACATTCCCTTGAAACAACCTGCAGCAACAGCCCATTCCAAATTTGGATCTTTTCCGAAACCAAAAATACATCATCTTTGCCAGTTGTTAATGAATGACATTCTGGGTCAATGCAACAAGGCCCAGAGGCCCCAGCCCTTCCTCCATCCCTTGTGTGCTAGTGCATCGCATCTTCAACCCAAAATTCATCTGGAAGACCTTATAACCAGTCCATTTATTCACATATGAATCAATCCATCCAAACCTTTTTAACTTTTTTATTCCATTATTTTAACCCACTTCATAACAATCAAACCACCTAAGCCTAAATTACTCTTCGACCCATACCAACCTGCAGAGCATATTGCACATTATACCCTTCCTTTACGCAAGGATACAAACTTGCAAGGTTTGCAATTTCAACTTAAATTGCTATCACTGCCGGTGCCATCATTGCACTATCACCTTCACTAATGCAGCCATTACCATCATACGTAACCTACCATTGCACCAATCAACCCCATCTACCACTATCGATGGCTCCAATCTCCAAAATCCTCATATCTCCCAAATCCTCAGGAATCCCAAAATCCCAATTTGAACCCTACTCGACATCAATCCAATACACATCACCTTGGTCTCAATCAATTGAATATTACTCCTAATCATCACCAAACTAATTCCTCAACCATGTTTGATGATGTAGGACAAACATCAGACAACTTGATTTTCCAAAAAAAAAAATTATAAACAAGGGCCTTATTATAGGCTTACGATGCTTGGAAACGAGGCAACTAATTTAAGATGCCAAAATAAATCAAAACAGTAGTTTCTTAGAAAAATGAAATGCTAGGAAACCTGAAAAACTAAAATAATAATTCCTTAAATGATAATACCATAGAATTTTGAAATAAAATGCCAGAATTTGAAAAAAGAAAATAGAAACAAAATCCTCCATGTTGACTGCATCCTCTCCCAAGAACTCAATCTCCAGTTAAAACTGTGTGCAATAGACACACAAACTGAATATTCTAGTGCACTTACAATCTTATCATCAAAGGGGTTCTTACTATGCATAGGCTCAAGGCCCAAATCTTCAATATTCTACTATGGTAACATGAGACTTTCTACAAAAATTGTCATAAAATCCTTTCTACCCACGATTATGGCAGTCAACCCAAAAGCATTCAACCCGCTTAGAATTCAGGTGGCTAGGGAGGGGCAGGAGGTGGTTCATGTTGAATGGACAGTCTTACAAGTGTCCTTCCAATACTTATCTTTTTCTCAGCATTCCTAGCAAAGGCAGCAGCTTGATCTGTGGAATTCATAGGATTCTAGCTCAATGCATCAAAATCAATGCATCAAAAGATTTTAATGCAGGAGCCAATGTCCAGTATCTTAATTCTCAAACCCAATCTGCCTAAAACCTAATACATAAGGGCCTTTTATAAGCTTGAAGGGAAAGGCAACTAAACTGAAACCTAATTAAATCAAAATATAAGTTTCTTAAATAAAAATAATAATGACTTAAGAGTCTTGAAGATATTCCTAACAACAATATCATAAACAAAAACAAGAAATAAAAATAAAATCCTCCATAAGCTGGCTACATCAACCGCATCATGCAAGACCAAACATTCAACAACTTCATTCTCAATTCCAATCTCCCTAAAACCTAATAAGAGCAGGCATTTTGTAGGCTTACAATGCTTGAAAGGAAAGGTAACTGAATTAAAACCTAATTAAATCAAAATAATAGTTTCATAAATAAGAAAATGACCTAGAATCTTGGAGATATAACCCTAATAGCAATATCATAAATAAATAGAATCCTCCATATGCCAGCTGCTTCCCCTTTCATAGGAATCCAAGGAAAAAGAATTAATATTGGGATGATATTTGCAAGAAGATAATAGCTTTAACTAAGCAAGCCCATGCCCCTACCGAGCCCTCCGATCTAAATGTGTTAGCATTTTGATGTACACAAGGAGGGGTCAGACCATGCCATAGGTGGTGTGCCAGCACAATAAGGTAATCCAATCCCATACGAAAGCTGAGAGCTCAATGAGACAAAGGCACAGTCCAATAGAAGGATATGACAACAACGGAGCACTACTTGAGAATGCACAGGCAAATCAACGGTTGTGGTGAAACCCAAAAAAAATGTGGCAACAATTGACCTCCTAACCGGTAAAAAACACATGCCAAAAGAGGACAAAGAGTAGATTACCGTGTTGATTAGGTTCATGGTGCTAGGGTATATGCTTGGACAGAACAACCAGGTTGCTGATGCCCTGGAGTAGGAAGACAAAGCTGTTAGCATTTAAGTGTGAAGCAATAGCATCCACTAGCAACCACTAAACTGTTTTTCAGATATGTTAGTAAAGAATATGCAAGAAGTCTTCAGCACCAAGCTAGGAAATGCAAAACTAGGTTTCAATTGGCTCAGTCACAAAAGGAATTGACCTTTTTTCCCTCTAATCCCTTCTTATTTCTGTATGCCACTAGATGGGAAAGGTGTGACACGGCTGAGAAGGGGAATTCTTTTTTCTTTTGTGTGTTTGGGGGGGAGGGGAGAAATAATTTGTTTGTGGATAAAGTGGATCCATGTCTTCCTTGTTCACATTAGCTAGGACCAAATTACCACATGATTTCCATTTACTTTCCATTCTCCTCCATTCCTCTAAAACTGATTAAAGAAACAGAAAAAACATAATATATGAGTGAAAAAGCACTTATCCTATTAACACACCACAAATCCACCTACAAAATTCATGTACTTGCTTCCTTTTATAAGGGTATCCAAAACCACGTTTGGACTACAAAAGCTTCCCTGCAACTTAATTTTCACTCTCGTTCGAGGAATAATCTTTAAATATGTCATAGCTGTCAAAATATACAAACCTTTGGCTCTTACATGTCAACGTGCAATTAGCAAAAGATAAGAAACTTTAAAAGGTAGCATTAATGATGAGCCATCACATTCACAGACAGACAGGATATGGGAATATATTTACAATGGACTGAGAGAAGCCAAAAAATAGTACAATCAAAACAAACCTTGCATAGAGGACACCTTAGAGAGCACAGTGGGTGACAATGCTTTCCAGCAACCACTTTGGTCCAATGCACAATGCAGTTGTAGCAAAATTTATCTGCAGAACAACAATGATTACCCTCAGAGTTTGAATAACTACTAAAAAAGGGCAAATGTCTACACCATGCAGTATGCATATTTCCCAACCACACATCTGCCCTGTCAGTGTGTGTAACTTGGACTCGCCTACTTAGACAGGTGTTTTTTTACTGGCAGAGTTTACAAACATACATGCATACACACAAACATATATATGTGCAACTGAAAAAATAAATTTAATCAATTATTTGAGAAAGAAGTCAAAGTGAAGAAAACCTAAATTGGTTATGCAATGGGTGCATTTCCAGGTCCAACCATTCATAAGCATATTCCATGTTCCCATATCCACTTTAATGCCATCAGGGGCTGATTTAGGGAGTGAGGGGCCTCCTCCCCACTCCCCTCCTCTATTCCAATCAAGAAAAGAATAATTTACTCTTAAATTTTTATACTTTCAGTGCAGGAGTATCTAGAGTCCAAGAGATGGCTAAGTAGGCCAAAATTTACCATCCATGCCAGAATAGCAATTTTCCTGCTCACACACCCATAGTGGATTACTTTTCATGATAATATAGTAGTATAATATTTTAGGGGCTTCTATGTCTCTTGATTTTGAGTCTTTTCCTTGGGTTATCTTGTCCAAATCTTTTTAAAGATAAGAGGGCCGAGATTAAAACCTAAAAGCTCCGAAGGGAGATTAATGTATTTGGTGTGCAAACTCAGCCAACAATTCCTGGGAATCTTTTCATTGATTTCTAGAAATAATGTTTGGTTCACATTTTATAGTCAGGAATCCCACTCTCGAAAATGGTACATATTCCCATAAAGCTCCTTCTTTTTATTTGTTTATTTAATTATGTTTTGATTAAAAAAAGAAATATATTAGGGAGAGGAGAAAATTACAACAAGAAAAAGGAAGAAGAAAGAAATGGAGAATAAGATATCCTCCCGAAATAAAAGAAGAAGAGCAAAAATAACAACTCCAGAAGATAAAGGTTACAAAAACAGCTCTACTCAAGCAAAGCGACCCAGTCTCACTGCAAATCTGACCGAGGAAGATGACAAAAGAAGCTACTTGCCAAAACCCAACACCACTCTAATCCAAAACAAGTTAAGAGGGCTGTCCAAGTTTCTAAAGATTATGGCGTTTCTCTCCAACCAAATACACCAAAAGATAGCCATAATCGAACACTGCCACAAAGCCTTTTTCTCCTTCTCCTTATAAAACCCCAAAAGTTGAAGCGCAAAATGCCTCCAAGAGGAATGGCAAACCCACCCAATTTTATCCAAAAATTCCTAATAACTTGTTCCTAAGGGACCAAAAGAAAAGATAATGTAAGAACAAGTGAGAGCAAGTCTCACCATTCTCGAAGCAAAGGACACACAGATCAGATGAAAGAGCCTTGTAAGGTTTACGTTTCTGGTGCAAGTCGTTGGTATAAGTTTTTTCCAAGATTGCAATCTACCAAAAGGCCTTAATCTTGGAGGAAGCTTTAGCTTTCCAGATGGAGTAAGGGACAAAACGAGAAACATTAGGGGGCATGAATCAAATGAGAAAAGAAAGAATTACAAGAAAAGCCCTAGAAGAATCCAAACCCTAAAACCTTTTGTCACTCCCCTACCCAAACCGCAAAGAGTTAAGCACATTAAACAAAAGGTCCAGCTCATTGGTCTCTCTCTCATTGAGGTTCCTAGCAAAATGAAATCCCAACAATGCCCATTCTCTATGCAGAGATAGGAGAATCATTAAGAGAAGATAAACGAAAGAGATAAGGATACACAAAAGCCAGAGGAGCCTCCCCAATCTAATGATCCTCCCAGAAACAGATTCTCTCCCCATTACCAACACTGAGCCAAACATGAGGGATAAACGAATGGTGAATCTGGGACACAAATTTCAAGGACTCAAATAGGTAATATTAACCCCAATTTTAGTGTTCCACCCATTATGAAGAAGTCCAAATTTATTTCAGATAACCTTATTCCAAAAAGAGCTAGGTTCTAAAGGGAAGCGCCACAACGACTTCCCCATAAAAGAGACAATTTTGGACACCAAGTTAACAAGAACCAAACTCCCTTCCTTTTGAACCAACTCACAGTCACCCAACTAACAAGATGTCTTTATAGTGCTTACCTATTCCCAACCACAAAAAATCTCTCATCAATTTCTCTAGCCTATTAGCTATTCCTATATGAATTTCGAAAAGAGAAAGGCAATAATAGGGAATAGAAGACAAAAAACCAATATAAGAGTAATGCGACCCCAAAGAGTGATAACCACCTTTCCAAATATCCAACTGCTTGGCAATTCTCTAAAAACCTTAATCCCAAAAAAAGAAGCAAGTTACAACCTAAGGAAAGAGCTAAATAGGTGACAAACCAGCTTAGAACACCACAACCAACTAGCTTAGAGAAAAAGGACTCGTGTAGATCCCAATACCCATGGTGTCACTCTCAAAGAAGTTGATTCAAAGACTAGACACCTTTTCAAATAGTTGGAGGTTAATTAACAAATTGGAAAACCTACCCATATAATTCGAAAGAAACAGAACAGTGTTGTGAGCAAATTGCAAATGCAAAACCGGTAAGCTCCATTGGCCCACCTTAAATCCCTCCACAAAACCTCTATCAGCCCTTTATCAATCATTCTCCTCAAAGTGTCAGTTGCAATAGTGAATAGGAACGAGGAGAGAGGATATCCCTACCTTAGACCCATAGAGGCGCTAAACTAGGTTTAGTAGCACCACCCCAACCCCCAATTCACTAGCACAAACAAGGCCATAGACAAAAGGCACCCCTAATCCATTTCCTCCATCCAGCTCCAAAACCTTTTTCATCCAAGAAACCCCAATAAGCTCGATTATAGGCATTTTCAAAATCCAATTTCATAACCAAACCCCTTTTATTTCTTACGATGGCATTTTCAACAACCTTATTAGCTATCAAAGCAACATCTATAATCTGTCTATCACCAAGCCGTGAGAGATAGCGTCCACCAATACAATAGCCAATCCCCCAGACAACACCTCAACTAGGGCTCCTAAGACTGATTGGGGATAAAGGCAATAAAAACGGAATTAATGCTCCTACCCACAATCCAATTATGAAAAGTTCGCCAAAAACTTTGAGAAGATCATCCTTCAAAATTCCAACCATCATTTAAGAAAGCCAAAGAAAAACCATCTAGCCCAAGAGCTCTCTCTGTCCAAATCAAGTACAATGCTTCTTATCTCTTCCTTCTCAAAAGATTTCTCAATCCACTCTACTCTTTTAAAGGGAATAAAGCACCAATCCAACCCTTCAACCACAACCCTACCTCCATCCTCTTCAATAAAGAGACTCCTCTTATAATCATTAATCAAACTAGCAATGTAATCAAGATCCCTATCAATCATGCCCCTCTCGCCCTCTAATTCTTTAATAAAATTCCTCCTCCTCCCACTCACCACTTGATCAAAGAGTCTTGTGTTACAATCTCCATCTCTAACCCAATTTGCTCTAGACTTTTGCCACCAATAGACCTCTTCCCTCTAGAGGACCTACTCAAATTGCTTAGACAACTGCACCCTTTTGCTCACCAATTCTTCTGAGAGACCTCCTCAGTAAATGGATCTAAGACACATAGATCTTGTAAATTTTCATTTTCCCAAAAGTGCACATCATTGAAAGACTCCGCATTCCAAGGACTAAGTTTAAGTTTCAAAAAATTCAGCCGTCTCAAAGCTCTTTAATGTCGACATCCCTATTCTCACTTTAAAAGTGGGTATTTGGATTCCTAACTTGTGTGAGCCATGAAAAAGTACGAAGTGACAAAAAAAACACCCTAGTTATATTCTTAAAGTCCAAAAATGCCATTGCATGTTTATAACATGTTAAATTCCCAATCTCAATTACCTCTCCTTCTCCCTCTCCCTCTCCCTCTCCACAACTATTTCTCCCTCATCATCATCCTCATATTTTAATTATTGATTTTTTGGATAAACAAAGAAAATTTGTTAGAAAGAGCATAATGTACAAGGAAAATAAAAAAGGAAAAAGAAAACAGGGAGAATAAAATCCTCCCTTTACATCAAAGGAGAATAATTACTGAACTTCCAGACTATACCTAAATCAAATCAATGCAATGGAGCCAACCAGTCCCACTGCATGTCTTCCAAAGAGATATGGCAAAAGAATCCATTTTGCTGACACTCAAAACAACACAAAATACGCCATTCGACTCCAAAGCAAATTATTAGACATAGCCACACCTTTGAAATTCTATGATTCCTGTCCAACCAAACACGCCAAATAATTGCCATAACAGCACATCACCATAAAGCTTTCCTATCCTTTCCTTGATCAAAACCTCTATATGTGATTGTACAAAACACATTCAATGTGGAGGGGTAAACCCAATTCTCACCAAATATACTAAATAATTTATTGCAAATAGCCCTCGTTAAAGGGCAATGAAGAAACAAATTTGCACAAGTCTCTCCTCTAAAGCAAAGGACAGAAATGTCCAGTGACAAGGCTTTATTAGGTCTTCTCTTCTAGAGCAAATCAATGGTGTTGATTCTTTCAAGTATTGTGGTCCAAAAGAAAGATTTTACTTTTGAGGGAGCCTTGCCTTGCCAAATTATTGGATTTTTTTTTTCATAATAAAAGAAGATGGATTAAGGTAGAAATGTACAATCAAAGCAAGTGCACAAAATCCTCACGATAAAATAAATAAATAAATAAAAACAAAACGAAAACAAAAAATAGCAACAGCTAATCAGCCAAGGAATCCCTTCTTTAATCCCTTCCCATCATGGTTCACCAAAGACTTCAAATTAGCTAACTCCCTCTAACCTTTTTTCACCTTAGATTTTCCACAATCAAGCCTAATTTCATACCTAGGCCCAAGTCATTCAACAACCTCTCAGTTTCAATGCCCTTCTCAAGAATTTTGTCTAGAATGGGAGTAGGCAGAATTCCATCCTTATAAGTTAAATCTAGTTAAATCTCCAAGACGATCAATGGAAGAATCAGAGGAATATCCACATAGTTCCCAAATATGGTCCAATAGCAAACCTTTTTCGCATTCAAAATCATTACTATCTATACTGTCCTCATTCGCAACATCTTCCCATCTCTTACTTTCCTTACTCAAATTTACCCTCTCCTTGATTGGCTCTTCTCGTATAGTTAATACCCCTTTGGGATCTCTCCTTATAAATTTATATGTTTTCTCACCAAAAAATTCTCGCTTATCTTCAATACATTTCCTCCCTTCAAAACCCGTTTGCATTTTCTTTCGACAAGCATACACCTTACCACTCCTCGAACTATTCAAATAGACTCCCTGTCCAACTTGATTTCCTACCAAACCAAAAATGAGATCCTGATTCTCAAGATCACAAGAATTAAAATTCTTAGAACCAGACTGCCCTATTCAAATCCTAGAGATCCCCCTATTGCCATTTCCTTCCAGCCCAGGAGAAGCAACATACATATCACACCTTCCTCCTTCGGTCTTCTGCACTTTACCTTCATCGGGGCACCCTTCATCATGGCCATCAAAGCTGTTATTAGAAGAAGAACAAAATAATGGATCACCTTGTACACCATTCAGAGATGGACTCCGTTCAATTTGTTGCTGATTTGAAGAACAATGACCCCCCGTATCCTACCTAATCGTACGTGAAGAGATACCCTAATCACAGGCTCCCTTTCTGTTCAAGGAACTATAGAGACTCTTGGACCTTCCCAGTTAAGTGGTATATCTGCCCTTCTAACAAAGCTTCCCTACTACCCAAGCGTAGTTTTAAATCAAATGTCTGCTTTTGGGCCCTCTTATTATTTTCAAATAGCCAACGCAAATCAATGTGAATTGATAATAAGCCAAGCCCAGCCCACTCTATCATCATCAACCTACCTTCCATGCAAGAAACCCTAGATGCCTCACTCTTCCTCTCCTCGTCGTACACATGAGAAACCCTAGTCGCCTCTGTTTTCAACTACTCTACCTGTTGGCCCAGTTGAGCGTCTAGAGGGGGGGTGAATAGACGTTTTTCGTGGATATGCAAATTTTCTACAAACACAAAAATCTTACCAAGAACAAGTGTATCATATCACAATATAAAACTAAAACAAAAGGCAATGACTGAGCATTACAAAAGAGAGAAGAGAGAAGAGAAGCTTAACACAACGATATTAACGTGGTTCGGCACCCCGCCTACATCCACACCTTGAGGCCAACTCAAGGATTCTCAAAATCCACTATACGATCCTCCTTCTGGCAGAGAAGCCTATACACACATCTGCTCACAAAGAGCTTTTACAATGGTACTCACTTAGTGATACCCTACAATGGCTCACAAAGAGCCTTTCTATACAAGTAGTTGATGAGAGGTAGATACAATCATAAATGCTCCTCTTGAGCTGAGTATCACAACAAAATCCTCACAAAGTTTCCTCTTTTTCAATGGAGTAAAACAAGAACAAGAGCAAGAGTAAGAGGGCAAGTGGTCTGCACAAAGAAACCCTAGAGTGAATGCACAATAAATGATTTCAACAACTAAATGAGCTTCCTTGTTTGAAGTTAATGCCAAGGACCTATTTTAAACACCAAAGGGGTGAGCTGGGCGCTGGAGAGCCGTTGGGCATTTATTGATATGAGACAAGGTGAAAAATAGCCGTTCCGGCGCATTAATTGTGGTTTGCAGCCCAACGTTCGTCGACAAGGTCTCGCCTTCGTCGACGAGCTCTTCAGTAACTTCGTCAACGAAGCCCTGCGTTCATCGATGAGTTGCTGGTTCTGAATTCAGACAAGTCTCGGTTTCTTTTCGTTGACAAGAACCCTGTGTTTGTCGACGAAATTTGCACAGGCCTCGTCGCCGAATCCCCTGTATTCGTCAATGAGGGGTGCCCTGAACTTTTAGGTACTCTCAGTATTTTCTCATCGATGAGGACCCTATGTTCGTTGACGAGGGTCTGTGTTGTACTCGTCGACGAAACCCTGTGTTCGTCGACGAGGCCCCTCTTACTACTTTAAAAATCCTTTTAAGTTCGAAGTAAAAGGTCCTTGTTCATTTATGAGGAATGATCCCTGATCCACTATAAGATGTCTTAGATTTAGTAAAACATGTTTTGAGGGTTTTTAGACATCTTACGTAGTTTTACTTGTCTTGTTGTGTGTGTGTGGGACTGTGCCTGTTGTTCAAGTGATGCGTGTGTGATATGCCCATTTCTTGCTTGTTCTATTGAGTCACTCCATATACAAGGGATTTACAAAAACAATCTCTCTAACTCTCACACTCAATCTTTAGAACACTTGCATACCATGTAGAGTCCATGAGTGCTTTGGTTTGAGTGGCTGAGCTCTGGTCATGTTACATGTTGCTTTTGGCTGATTTGAAGCTTGCTTGTTTTGGAGCCATTCTGTGCAACTGAACTGGACTAGAGAAAAAGGTTAGCAATCTTAAAGAACTGCTAATGGGCTGTTGTCATCAAACCAAAGTTGGAATCAAAGACCCTTGACCACTTGGTCAAACACTACCGATAACATAGCCTTCAACGATGTTGATTGTTCTTGAGAGGCTAACTCAATGAACTCCTCTGGCGACCTTTCCCCACAACAAGCACAACCATCTCCTATATACTCTTAGAAGCTGATCGACCTCCACCACTCCCTATCTTCCAACAGCAACCTGGCTCCATGAGCGATTTCCGTCCATGTTTTTGCTATATGCTCCATTCAAGCTTGACCAACAAGAACTCTCCAAAACAACAAAGCCATCCCTAAACTGAGACCACCCTTCCCATTCCAGCCCTTCAGGAACAAAGATGGAATACTTCTTTCCGCTGTATCCATGTCCTAATTCCAAGAATTTCCTTGCCCTAGTTACATGAATCCCCATCCAATAATCAACATAACCCACCCTAACTCTTTGAAATCCCTTGCCCAAACTACCAGCAAGATTTAAGAACCCATGAGAAAACCATAAAGTTTCTCCTAAAAAGAGTTGAACCCATCGATTGCACTTCTGATTCTTCTCAGGAACAAACAGAGCTCCAACCTTCCCTACCTTATCTAGCCTCAAATCAAAGGATTTCCCTTCAATTTAGATATAGAGAACCCCTACCATCACACCTTACTAATAACACTGTAATAGACAAGAGAGAGAGGAGAGATGAAGGGGTGAATGCACGAGAGAGACCACCATCGCGAGAACGACCTGCCACATACAAGAGTAATACAATCCACTAAACATAAGTTGGTCCTCAATCATTGGATACAAAACAAATATATCCACAATACGGTCATGAGTCAAGTAAGAGAAAAAGGAATCACAAGAGAAATCCCCAAATGCGTCTAAGCTCCAAACCCTCTTACCAGTCCCCAAATGAGCATGAAAATAATCGAGTAACCTAGTTAAAAGGGCCAACTCTCTAATTAATATTTCTCTCAAAATGGAAATTCCAAGAAACTCTATCTCCTTGCAAAAGAAGAAATGTAGAAATGGGAGTTTCATGAAGAATAGATAACCGAAAGACGAGGAAATGTAATAGGCAAAGGCATGCCCCCCACCCAAGCAAATTCGCTCCCCATTCCCATTGGCTTTTAGGAAGGAAATAATCATAAATTTAAGAAACAAACTTCCAAGGATGCAAATAAGTAGTATTAGTTCTCGCTTTAGCATCCTGCCCATTTTGTAGTATTCTAAACTTACTCTGAATTACCTTATGCCAAAGAGAATTAGCTTTTAAAGGAAAGCACCACAACCATTTCCCCACCAAAGAGATGTTTTCAGACACCAAGTTAACAAGACCCAAGCCTCCCTCCCTCTTAGGCCTACACATACTCTCCTATCCTACCAAATGATCTCTACTACCCTCTCCCCACTTAACCATAAGAAATCCCTCATTAAATTTCTCAAGCATCTGTGCCAAACTCATGGGGATTCTAAAAAGAGAAATGTAATACAAAGGTATATACGATAAACAAGCATGAATGAGAGTCATACGACCCCTAGAGTGAAAAACGCTCCTTTTCATGAATTGAGTTTTTACTTATTGAATTTTGTGCTAAATACTATGCACAAGTATTTCTTTTTTTAGAAGCATTGAGGGTATTATTTTATCATCATTCTCATGAATAAACCAAACACGGAAATGCCGCATCACCAACAATATATCAATAATATAATTCTAAACTATACACGGGAATCCCATAATCCAAGTATTATGATTCCCACAAATCACAATGCCAGAAGGCATACTAAATCCTGAAAACCATAAGCCACATAAGGGTTGGTATTTTAGGGTTCTTATAATGCTATAGATTCAGCTTTTCATAGATAATAAATTTTCAGATATTTGTGATTTTTTTTTTTTTTTTTGTGATTACAAACCCTAGAAACTCATTCATTCCCTCTTCAATACCTCTGTGTCTGCAGCCAACATTCTGTTATATAGCTGTTGGAATTCCATATTCAGTCACTACACATCAACCTTTACTGCCCAATGTTGCACCAGTGATACCAGAACGATCCTGAATTGCAGGATGCCTAGACACGTAAGAAGTCGGGGTGGAGGAAATACAAACCAGCAAGCAAAGATGGCTGAGATGTACCGTATGATTGAAGATCTATAGCAAGCAAGCAGACATTCCAACAACTGAAACGTCCAGAAGTCCGTATATTGATCAAAAGTTGTATAGTCAAATGGTTTAGATTCAAACTCATATATACAGAATTCTAAAAGAAAGGCATTTGATTTTTATAAAAAAACCAACAGGCAAATCAAAATTTACATTTTCTTCTTCCCTATTATTTCTCTACACTGTCTCTCTAAATTCATTCCTTCTTAAAATATTATCTAGAAGTTTAAATTCTGCATATGCAAATTTCCAACATCATGACATGTCTATTAAATGTAGGATAGCCAGGTTGCTTCTAGAAGTGCAGCGAGCAATATAAAGCATAAGCTAAGCTCTATTATTCATTGAGATGATCCACTACAAGGCCATTTGAACACCATTTGGTGGAGTATCTTAAGGAGAATGTTAAAACACAATCACCTAAAAGCTTAAGCTGTTAGGTAGAGCAGACCAACAATGTATATTAGGCTTAGCACCCAAACTACTGCTCTTTGCTGAACTGAAGCGTTGGGATAGAATTTTTGGAAACTATTTTATTCCTCTCTTTTCAAACACACCAGAAAATTGTAACAGGAATGAAAGACAAAGCCTTCGTCTTTTTCTTTGTTGCCAAAATCCCTATCCACTCTCCAGGCCCAGACTGCCATCCAACAGATCTAGCGGTAACCCACCGTTGTCCAATTAGAGTCAAAGCCACATTCCAAATAGTTCTAGTCTAGGGGCAATGGAGAAGGATATGGTCTACTGATTTTGCCTCAGCCATGCAAAGGGCGCATCTGTTGGCAATGGAGAACCCCCTTCACTGCAAGTTGTCCAAGGTCAAGATCTTACCATGAGCTACTTCCCAGGTAAAAAAGGCAACCTTAGTAGGGGCAGCTGTCTTCCATAATTGAGACTAAGGGAAGTGAACGTTGTTTAACTCTCGAAGAAAAAGTTTCCAGTAAAAGGATCTGTCAGTAAAAACCCTCTTCTTGTCCAAGGACCAAAAAGGACTTGGCACCTGCCTCTATTGTCATGTTAAAATACCACTTTATCTAAAAGCTTAAGCAATTAGGTTATGGGCCAACAATGCATATAAGGACTTAACAAAGAACATGTTTTTGGGTGCCTTGGACAGTTTAATTATATTTTTCTAATAAAAATAGAGACTTCATTTGGCAAACATTGAAACATATTAAAAAACATTGGAAAAATCATACTACAATGTATATTGAATAGCATTGGAAAAATAAGCTCATTTTGTCATTCATATACAAGTTAAGAATTTTGTGAAGTAGAATAATTTCATTTTTTGGTTTCCATCTGAGAAACTAGCACGAAACTCAGACAAGACACGACATGGACGCAACATGTTTAGGCATGTTTAGGCTTTTAGGACTTAGGAGCTTATTCCTACACACAAGAGTGGATAAGGTCAATAGTCTGCTCAAGCAAGCATCAATTGATAGGGCCCTAAACTTCTAATTTGGAGTGTTGGACTAGGATGATCAAAGATAGATATGCTTGTGGTCAAACATCAACTTAATCTAGTAGCGCTCTAAACTTTGGGGTTAAGCCATAATGATCAAACGTAAAATGGTTAATTTTATGAAAAAGCACTCTCTCCCCCATGCTAAGGATTCTTTCCAAGGCATGGGGTGCAAAGGACCATCCTTTGCATGTCCTTACGACGGATCTATTATCATTGATCAAATCATCGGTGGTAAACATAATTTTAACTTTTAAATGGGGGCTACAACAAATTCATAATGCCATTTGGTAAAGGATCTTTTGGGGTCCTGATACCGTTTACACATGGCCATATTGATGGAAGAAAAATCACAGCCATACCAGCCATTATGGATCGCTACCATTAGGTAAAGGCTGCTACAAACACGACTATTATGGCTAAAAATATTTTAATCTTTGTACTTTTCTTCTCATTTGACCTCTCTTTTTTTCCTTTCGTAAATCAATCTCAATTAACAATGTTAAGAGTGGGTATTAAGATTATAATAAGGATGATAATGATAAAGAATCATGATACACATTAATTAATAATTTGATACGATCAATGTTTTATTTTAAAAAAATTGTTTTTATTTTGATAATATTAGTAATTTGATACTTCTTTTCTATATTGTTCAACTTCAACCTTCTTTTCTTTACCTAGTTTTTATCTTGTTCAAGTTGTTAATCTTGTTCAATTACCCTCACTCACTTCTTAATCCATCCTTCCACAAAAAGCCCTTCTTTTTCTTACTAAAATGTTTGTAAACTTCTTATACTTGATAGCCAAGTTACTAAGCCAAAGAATTGTCGTAAAATTCCATGAACATAAATTATTAATCCTGTACACCTCAACCAAGGAGAGAATCCTCAATCCCCTCGCCTCATTACCCAAAACAAAAAAATATAACCCAAATGCATCATCTTATTAAAATACATGTCCTCACATCTCTCTATAAAGTATCTCCGATTGTGCCCAATAAGTGCTGGAAAACAATTTTTTTTTTTTTTTCATATATTCAAGTACACCCCGGATAGGAATCAAAAATTATGGTCGTCCGACACATTTCGGAATTCAACAAGGGGTTTTGAAGCATCGGTGCTTCTTAGATTTCCACTCGTCGTGATCGCTTTGCGCGAAGAACCCATTCATTTGATGAATTTGTGCCCTCAAGCCAACTAAAACAAACTAGTATGATTCAATGTCCAACAAAACAACCACACACAGTGCAAAAATTTTCGCCTAAAATAAAGAATCTAGCCTGAAAAATACCCAATTCAAGATAGAGTTGCCAAAATTTATACATACATATAGATATACACATAGGGTTAGGGAGAGAGAGAGAGAGAGAGAGAGAGAGAGAGAGAGAGAGAGAGAGAGAGAGAGAGAGTACGGAAACAGCGATCCAAATAGGATTCCTGAGTAACAGGGCCGAGGCAGATGGGGCGGGCAACGGTGGCGATGGCCGAGGAAGAACAGCTACTGGCATGCTGGCTCATGTTTCGCCGCGAAAACAACCCCCCGTTTTCCAGAACGTCTTGCCAAATTGTAATCCAAATACGGATTCGGATTCGGGTTCAGAATTATTTTAAAAATTTTAAATTTAAATTTAAATTTTTTCATGTTGTCAAAATATTTTTCCATGTTCAGAATTAATTTTTTAGATTAAATAATTAATTTTATAAGTAATTTTTTTAATTAAAATTAGGATAAAATTATCAGAGGAATTTAAAATATAATTGAAATAAAAATATTCATAAATTTTCTAAAAAATAAAAATAGTAAAGGTCATTACAAAATATTTTTACTATTTTTCAATAGTCATGCATAATAAGATTGTTCTTAATAATAATTAAATAAAATAATTATAATAATTAAATTCATATTATTATATTTTAAGTTTCTATTTCTGCTTTTTAGTTTTCATTTTGGATTTTTATTTTCATAATTTTCTACAATTATATCAAATGATTCCTAAATTTTTCCTTCTTAGTTATTAATTAGAAAAACAATTATAGATACGATGGGCAAGAGTCGGGCAATGTTTGGCATCACATATTTCACGTCTAAAATTGAATTTATTATAGCTGTAAATTATATTTTTTTAAAATTTTATTAAATAATTTTAAATTTTAAATTGCAAACTTTTCTTGTTCTTAAATATAAAGAAAGAGCATTTTATTTTAATTATCATGGTAATTATTGGACAATTATGGGCATGCTTTGAGTATTTAAAAATTTAGACCAATTTGAAAAAAAAAAATTTTGCTTAGTGTGTGATTGAGTAGCACATGTATTGCAACAAAGTTATATCAAGTTCTATCTAATCATATTTGTCCTCGTAGTCGTTGTGTCATGCCCCAAACCTCGAATGGGACCCAGGGGTGAAAAAGTAATCTAACCTGTCCCTATATCATACAAAACATCCAAAGATAACGGACAAAGGATGAGGGTCCAACCCAATGGAGTTCCCAGACACCCTAAACCATATACGCAGTGGAAAGAGGTCATTCTATATATACATGTAGTACCATACCAAAGTCTATATAAGAGCAGAAACAGACTCTAATACACAACATACAATTGGGTGCCCAACACATCCCAAAAAGGCAACCCACCAAAATACAGTCCTAGCACTTACTCAAGCGCTAACCGCAATACACCGGCCACTACGCTCCCTGCACCAGGACGCTAATTCTGATTACTCGAAGGACCTGTAAAAATGTACGTACAGTAGGGGTGAGACACCTCTCAGTAAGGAAGAACATATGTTATATTGGTGTGTGGCATTTAAGTGTTATCATGATACAACATACACGCAGTTAAATGCAATCCAATACTAATTTCACATCAGTGCATACACACACGCACACACATGATCAGCAATCCCGGTATCGTCACACCCTTCGGCCCAAAACAGGCCTACAACATACGGCGTTGGTCTGTAGCCAACCCGCATAACACGGCGCCACCGGTATATGGTTAGTCCCTGATTCCCATGGCATTGTACCGGTGCTAATTGGTAGATCCACACCCTTCGGCCTGATCTGCCGAAATAGGCTCACGCCCTTGGATATAGAGTCGGACACTTTTGCCTACATGGCAGGTGATAAACACATGCCCTCAGATATAGAGCCGGACACTCTCAGTACCTAGAACAATTTGGAACCTCGTTCCTACTAGCATTTCAACAAATCACACACACATGCATGCTCATATAACCAAACAACACTCATTTGGTAATCTAAATCATGGTTTTCCAAACAAATACAGTTTAAACAAGTCAAGGCACGGTCAAAACTGTAATCATGAAAAACTCATAGTTTTCTCCGTTAGATTCCCTCAAATGAGTAGTCAAAACACACACAGGACCGTGAATCACTGTTCCACCGAGTCCAATTTCAAAAATAACGGATACAAACACAGCTCCCCTTACCTTTTCCCCAAATAACAAATCCCGAACTCCAAGACTCCTAAATAGCGAACCGAGTTCCAAAATCTACAAATCATATATAGAATATACTCACAAGACTATTCTTTACTAAGCTACCAAATCAGAATTGAAAACTGAGCTTTACCTCGATTTTTCGCCAAAACTCGAAAATCTCTGAAATGGGATTCCAATCCGTAGAACTTGTAAAAAATTCTTCCACAATCCTCATGGTAACTTCAGATTCACGATTCTAATGACGATCGGCGAAGAAGTCTAGAGAGAGGAAGTGTAGGGAGAGTTCTAGAGAAAGAGAGGGATATGATTTAGTTTTCTTAGTTGAGAAGTAATGAAATTTGATATTTATAGCCCTTTGACTCGGACGTCTTCATCGACGAGATGGTGTACTCGTTGACGAGGCTCTATAGTCCTCTCGTCGACGAGACAGTGGATTCGTCGATGAATCCTGATATCATCGGTTCCAGAAACTCCTCGGCTTCTCCTCATCGACGAAAGATGCATAACCTTCGTCGACTAGAGATGCATAGTCTTCGTCGACGAAACCTGTTCAAATTCCAGTTTTACCCATCTCTTATTTATTTAAACCCATTTATCACAGTTCGAGTTCTTACACGTTGCCCTCATCGAGTCTCGCATTTGTCTTGTAATGACCCAAATATATATATATATATATATAAAATAATAAAAAATAATAAAAATGATCATTAAATTAATATCAATACAAATGTGCTTTTCTGTAGAATCCTTGATTTTATGTTTGATACCTAAAAAAGACATTGTCTCAGCGAGTGCTCAAAGACCATTGTGACTCAGTTGCTCCTTGGAGATCGGCCTGGTCAAAATGGAATTTCATAGGATAAACAGAGTAGATAATGTTTGTACACGTAAATAAATACATATATATAAAATAATGTTTTGACTGACATAATAATAATAATAATAATAATAATAATTATATAAGTATCCTATGCGGGGCCCACATTACTATGTGGGGCCCACACGAGTCATGAAATCATGTGGGATCCACAAGAATTTCGAAGTTGTGTAAAGCTCATAAGACCGTGTGAGTACTATTGGAGTTACGTATGACTCACTTGGGTCTCAAAGTTGTATGGGGTCCACATGAGTTTTTAAAATTCAAACTTAATTCGTTTTCAATATATATATATATATATATATATATATATATATATACTAAAACATAATTTACAAATAATAATAATAATAATAATAATGATTTTAAAATTAATTAATTAATTAAATGGGAGTGTCGGCAAGCACTCCCATTTTCCTACATGTACCTCATCCTCATCTCATACCTCCCAACCCAAGCTCATCTCATGCTCATTTCTTACCTATTCAATTTTTAAAAAAAAAATTATAATTTCATCTCTCTCTGCACACTTTTACAAATTCTTTTTTTTTTTTTTCAAAATTTTCCTATAAATAGGAAGCTCTCAATCTTCATTTTTTACAAAAAATTTTCAAATGAAAAGAAGAATTAGTGAGTAAAAGAATTAGTGGTGGAGGAAGATTTTTTGTGATCGTATCATAAGGTTGAGTAAAAGGTAATTAAATTTGATTATGTTAAATTTTTATTTAAAATTTATACCTGAATTTATTTGTAAGTAAATTTTGATTATATCAGTTATTTTCATAAAATTCTCCCGAATTTATTTTTACGCATATTTAATTATATCAATTTTATCTTTAATATACTTGTATTTTTTTTTTAGTGAAAAAATGTTCTAAATCCCTCGAGTATTTTACAGTATTAATTTCTATTGAAAAAAATATTTTTAGTATGAAAATTGTGTGACATGAGTTTATTTATATGTGCATATTTCATGAAAATATGAGTAAAGATAACATGAGTTGATTTTTACGTTACGTATTTCACGAAAATATGAATAAAAATGATATTTTCATGAAATTATTTTAATTATATAAATTATATAATAAGATGTTTTCAAAACCCCTTATGATTCAGACAATACAGAAAATTACAAATGTTCGGTGCCATAACTTAAAGATTAAACGGATCAGAGTGCACTCATATAATTTACAGAGTGGTTATATATGGCAGTGGATTTATCCTAAGTGCACACCTGGTTCTGGGTTAGGATTTAATAGGAAAAATCTCACTTAATAATGATATGCGTTGATTTAGTTTGACCGGTCAATAAGTTAAGTCCAGTCTTTGGACCGCACAACCCAGTTATAGGGATAAACATGACTCACGATTAATAGAAACATGACTTACGACTAACAAAAATATGACTTACGACTAACAGGTCTGAGGGTGATTTTTACAGTATATGTATATGCATATTTAATTACGTGTATAAAGTTATTAATGATTTGAAGGAAAAATATATGTTTATGTGAACATGATGATTTTTGTGCCTAAATGATGATCTAAAGGAAACGTGTAAGAAAAAGTATATATATATATAATTAAATATTATAGTTACAATTTTAAAGTTAAAATTTTAATTTAACAATTAAAGTATATGATTATAAAATTTTACTGCTGTAGTTGATGGTAAAAGTGTTATGTAAATTTTTTTAAATTCACATATATTTTAAAAGCAGTTTTGAAGTTATAAAATTTAATATTATTTTACGAAAGTATAATATTATGAAAGCTCATTTTGTCACACACTAATAATAATCTTATTTACTTACTGAGCGTTGTTTCTGTAACAACCCGAATTTAGAATGATATTTAAATAAAAAAGAGAGGGAAATAGAGACCGGAAACAGAAGGAGGCCTTCGACTTCGTTGACGACATTGAACTTTGGAAGGAAACACGGAAAAAGGGGATCAGCAAGACTTCGTCGACGAAGGCTTAAAAGAATTCATCGACGAACATAGGGGGCTTATCGACGAGAAAATACCGAGAGGGGTTTTTGAGCCGACTGAATTTCATCGACAAGGAGTGTATTTCGTTGACAAAATTTGTAAAGGACTCGTCGACGAAGGATGGGCTCGTCGACGAAATTCCATATTCTATAAATATGGGAAATCCGAATTTTAACTTCCTAATTAAGCTATCTTCATCCTCTCTCTCTCTTTCCCCCCTTCGGTTCTCCCTCTTTCTTTCGTCAATTTCGGGCCAAATCTTCGCCGGATCGACAATCCAAAGTCACCACGACGCTCCTGGGGAAGTTCTCTCCAAATCTGCCGGAGCGAATCGTTGGTGAAAGTTAGTTGGAAATCATCCCAGAGTTGAGGTAAGACTTTTTAAGCCATATCTGGTCTTACGCTAGTTATAAGAAATGTTGTGCGCATGAAAATACTAAAATTTAATACTGGGGGTTTTCAATTTCAGGGTATTGGTCAGGAAATCCCTCAGGAGACTTGAATACTTTTGGATAAAAACTTTCTACTCAATATTTGGGTTTTTGACAGTTGAGGAAAGTATTATATGCTTAGAAATACTGAACTTTAATACTGGAAATTTTCATTTTTAGGGTGTTGAGTTGGGAATCATGCGGGTGCGGGGAAGATTTTCTTAGGGGCTTTGTAGGAATCAGGTAAGGGGATCAACTAAGCTAGTACTTTTTGAAAAATGTTTGAATATTATTATAGAACTCGAATTTCAGGGAAATGAATATATATATTTATATATGATTTATATTTGGGAAAATTCTGTTAAAATGACAGTATGTTGAATATGTGAAAATTTGTTAGTGTGACATGAGTATAGAATGCTATGAAATACTGGTTCTGGAATTGTGTTTATGATATGAATTTTTATAATGAGAAAATCGGCGTACGGGCCAATATTTTTATATGTTATATGTTTGCTGGCGTACGGGTCGTGCTATGATGTGATTTGCTAGTGTACGGGCTGTGCTATGATGTGGTTTGCTGGCGTACGGGCCGTGCTATGATGTGATTTTCCAGCATACGGGCTGTGCTATGATGTGATTTGCCAGCGTACGGGCTGTGCTATGATGTGGTTTGTCGGCGTATGGGCCATGCTATGATTAAATGTGTAATACTGGCGTACGAGCCAATGATTTTCATGATATACGTATATATGCGAAATGATATGATTAATGTGAAAATTTATAATATGAGATATCCATGTATTACGGTTTTAGTATATATTATATGATATCAGAACCTGGTTGACTTGGTCTAGGCTAGCACTTGCACGGTACCGCTGCTTTATGTCCATGGTTTTCGTGATCATGATATCTGTGTTAACGCCGCTATACGAAGTGGTGTGAGATTGGATGGTCGATGTGGTTATTTTCAAGAAGTGTGCTGTTATCGCCCCTAGTGTACGGACCAGGTTTGGCAGACCCATTGGACCTACAGACTACTGTTTGACTTCGCAATGGTTGACCAACCATTGTCAGGTCCTGCATTCGGGCCGTACAACCCAGTCATGTGGGGGTAATACATGACAACAACTAGTTAACCTACCATGATTGTTTTTATGTTATTATTATGATATGAGATGAGATATGCTTATGAAATGCAGTATGTTCTGCCATATTTTGATATACATATGTTTTCCCATATTTGATCAATAGAACTGAATATGTTATATATGATATATATAGAACACAGAATACTCATGTTGTCACACGCTAGTATTAGTTTATTTCCCTTACCGAGAGGTGTCTCACCCCTAAATCTTATAAGCTTTTCAGGAGCCCCTGATAGAAGAGCGGGAAAAGCTCCGCTGACCTAGTGTTGGATATCTGCCCTTTTTAAGGGTAAGTTTCTTTTGTAGGGATAGTCAGATTTTGTGGGAAATGTCCCTAGATTTATTTTGGGATGTAAATATGGAAATACTGTGGACTATAGTAACTCTGATATATTGTAATATATGGTATTGAGATGTACATTATTGTATGTTTTCTGCTGCTAGGACTTCTGCTGTATGTTCTGATATATTCCTGGTACCCACGGGTCTAGGTGAATTGTGACTTGCTGAACTGAAATATGAGAAATGTGCTACTGATATTATCAAAAAAAAAAAAATTTGTGGAAAAATGAGCAGGTCGTGATAGTTTCACCTCAATCGTTATTTTACATTTCAGATAATTTTGAAGAGTATACTAAAAATCTGGCGTAGCAAGTGCATGAGTGGGAGTTGAAAGAACATAGTAGAATAAAAATTTAACATAATACAATTTAGAATATGTTTGTATATTTTTGAATTTTAGAAAATTTCATTTTAATAGTTGAAACATATATTTGTAATAAAGCTAATTAGTGCTCTGGTAATAAAAATAATTTAAATTTATGTGCGCCTGCTGAAAAATTTATATGCTGGAATCCACTTGGGTTCGAGTCCTTACATGTCCTCATCGCCCTCATCTAGTATTGCTCGTGATAATTGATATCTAGTTTTTCCTTTAAAAAAATAATAATAAGTTTGAAGATCTCACTCATATTCTTTCAAGATTTACTTGAAGAAATAAAAACTGGACAAGATTTTAGCTAGTCAAATATGAGTTTTTGAAGAGCCAAAATAAGATATAAATATAATCATGTTCACAAATTTTTTATAGAAATATTTTGCCAAAACAACTCAAATAGAAGCCATTTTTTTAAAATGCAATTATTAATCATACGCACATAAAATCTTCATAAGCTTCGAATTGACAGAGTTAAGCATATGCTTATTTTTTACTTAAATCCTAATTATTTTATAAGTAAAAATAATTATGGATTCTTAGATAAATTTCAGACGAATAATTTAAGGGTTTCATTTGTAAATAAATTTTGACATCTAATTGATATGCAACATGAGATGAATTACTTCTTATTATATATGTAGCTCAAATCGCGTGTGATCTTCTAATAGACTAAAACAAACTTTCATTATAAAATGCATCTTCAAATAATATTAACTAATTAGTATTTTTTGTATTATGAAATTATTTGTTTTGCTTCTAAATATAAGGGTGGGTTTAGCCGTGGAAGATGCTTTTTATTTTTTATTTTTTCAAAAATTATAAAATTAGCATTTTTTTTTTTTAGCTTTTTGAGATTCTATTAAAAAGTTAGAAAATGAAGAATTTGTTTAAATGTGAAAAAAAAATTCCATTTTGTATTTCTAGATTTTAAAATAAATACAGAAAGACAACTTGTTTTTTCAATTTTCTAAAAGATTATTGAAGGTAATAGCTTAAGTCATAGATTTTGGGACTTGAATTTTAGATTTGTGTGTATTTAGAAGAACCTTTATGCATAATCCAAACATATTGAAGTATAATATCTGAATTCCATGCTTCCATACACAAAATAAGAGTTAGAAATTTAGAAAAATAATGAAAAGTTATTTCCCAACTTTTATATGTAAATTAATAAAATTGAAAATAAGGCAGTATTTTTTTGTTTTCATTTAAAAAATTAGAAATGATAAATTAAACTATTTTTTCAAGAAAATGGTCGAAATTTTGTTTATCATTGTTCATTTATTTCATATAAATGTTAAAAAATGAAAATTAGTTGATTTTTTTTTTTTACTTTTTTGGAAAACTAAAATGAAAAATGAAAATTATTTTCTACAACCAAACAGGTCCTTAGAAAGTGTCTATAATTATTTTCTATAATAATATTATTTGATGTTCAATAGTAAGCAAACTTCATAAATAATTTCAACTAAAAAATCTTATTACACCTTAAATGTAATTTTTTAATAAATTAAGTGAATAATATTTTTAAAAATAAAAGATGTTTTTACACTGAAAGTTAAAAATTGTGGATCTAAATTAGGTAAAAAGAGGTATAAGGTGGAAGATGAGCTAACTCTTGTTGTGCAATTCGTACTCAATGCAAACTTTCAATTGACCAAAAAAAAAATAAAATTCAATTGTCTTAATTAATAAAATTTATTATTATTATTATTATTATTTTTATTATTATTTGTGTTTAAATTAATATGAACACATTGCACATGCTTCATCGCTAGCGCTAATAATAAAAAAGGTCACCATAGTACATTATGAAGACCCAAATGGTAAAATGTTAATAAAATATTTATTAAAATTACCTTCTCAATTAGTATTTTAGGTTTCTCATTAAGTATTTTGAAATTATGGTTTTCCTATACATTTCAACTTAATTAGTTCATTTAATAGAATTTCCTTTTAATTATATTTCTATTTTTAAATTTTTTCTTGAAAAGTTAGTATTGAAAATATTGAGTTAGTTTCAGGAAAATAATTACTTTTTAATCATGCTCTCCTAAATTGTTTAAAAGTTCTTTTGATAGGAAATTGCATTTTTCACGCTCTCATAAATTTTTTTTATGTTGTGTGAAATTTTCGAGATAAAATATTCTTAAAAATGTTTTGAATTGACTCTAAATGTGTACCCATATTCTATCTAGCATATTCTGAATATTATTAGATGATAAAAATACAAATTATCAAATTATCATTTGAGATTCTATTAAAAATTTAGAAAATAAAGAATTTGTTTAAATGTGAAAAAAAAAATCCATTTTGTATTTCTAAATTTTAAAATAAATACAGAAAGACAACTTGTTTTTCCAATTTTCTAAAAGATTTTGAGACTTGAATTTTAGATTTGTGTGTATTTAGAAGAAACTTTATGCATAATCCAAACATATTGAAGTATAATCTCTGAATTCCATGGTTCCATACACAATATAAGAGTTAGAAATTTAGAAAAATAATGAAAAGTTATTTCCCAACTTCTATATGTAAATTAATAAAATTGAAAATAAGGTAGTATTTTTTGTTTTCATTTAAAAAATTAGAAATGATAAATTAAACTATTTTCACAAGAAAATGGTGGAAATTTTATTTATCATTGTTCATTTATTTGTTAAAAATGAAAATTAGTTGATTTTTTTTTTTACTTTTTTGGAAAACTAAAATGAAAAATGAAAACTATTTTCTACAACCATACAGGTCCTTAGAAAGTGTCTATAATTATTTTCTATAATAATATTATTTGATGTTCAATAGTAAGCAAACTTCATAAATAATTTCAACTAAAAAATCTTATTACACCTTAAATGTAATTTTTTAATAAATTAAGTGAATAATATTTTTAAAAATAAAAGATGTTTTTACACTGAAAGTTAAAAATTGTGGATCTAAATTAGGTAAAAAGAGGTATAAGGTGGAAGATGAGCTAACTCTTGTTGTGCAATTCGTACTCAATGCAAACTTTCAATTGACCAAAAAAAAAAAAATTCAATTGTCTTAATTAATAAAATTTATTATTATTATTATTATTATTATTATTATTATTATTATTTGTGTTTAAATTAATATGAACACATTGCACATGCTTCATCACTAGCGCTAATAATAAAAAAGGTCACCATAGTACATTATGAAGACCCAAATGGTAAAATGTTAATAAAATATTTATTAAAATTACCATCTCAATTAGTATTTTAGGTATCTCATTAAGTATTTGAAATTATGGGTTTCCTACACATTTCAACTTAATTAGTTCATTTAATAGAATTTCCTTTTAATTATGTTTCTATTTTTTAATTTTTTCTTGAAAAGTTAGTATTGAAAATATTGAGTTAGTTCTAGGAAAATAATTACTTTTTAATCATGTTCTCCTAAATTGTTTGAAAGTTCTTTTGATATGAAATTGCATTTTTCACGCTCTCATAATTTTTTTTATGTTGTGTGAAATTTTCGAGATAAAATATCCTTGAAAATGTTTTGAATTGACTCTAAATATTATTAGACGATAAAAATACAAATTATCAAAATATTTTAATATGAATAGTCGTAAAAAGTGTGACGAGCATTAAATTTAGGTTTTTTTTTTTTAAGAATGTATTTCCCAACTATAGAAATTTATTAACTAAGAAACTCAATAATTTAAATATATTGATACCTCGCTTTTGAGGTAAAATATTCTTGCAAATGTTTTGGATATACTTCAAATGTATCCACATATTTTATCTAACATATTATGAATATTATTATATAAAAATTTACAAAGTATCAAAATTTAATTTGAATATGAATAGTCTCAAAAAGTGTGACGAGCATTTAGTTTAGGTGTTTTTCTTGACGAACACATTTCCCAAATATAGAAATTTATTAACTAAGAAACCCAATAATTTAAATATATTGATATGATGCATGAAATTTTTTGAGATAAAATCTCATTGAAAATGTTTTGAATATACTCCAAGCGTACCCTCATATTTTTTTCTAAATATTATTACATAATAAATCACAAAACATCAAAATTGAATTTTAATATGAATAGTCTTAAAAAGTGTGATAAGCATTTAATTTAGGTATTTTTCTTGACGAACACATTTTCTTACTATAGAAATTTATTAATTAAGAAATTTAATAATTTAAATGCATTGATAACATTTAACTAATATAAGTTTGTTTTATTGCCATTAGAATATTTACCTAAAAAAAAAATAGAGAATGCACATTAAAGTTTTCATGTTATTATATTATAGGGGGCCTAAAAAAGAAAGATTTTTCATATCATCAATGACAACAAATAAGGAAAAAACTAATTATAGAATGGATAACAGTAAAAATATTTAGAATACTACAAGTGTCAATTTTTTGCAACTACTCCAACCCTATATAAACTTGCTCAGACCTAAAATTTTCATATCAATTCATTTGTTCTCAGAAAATAAAAGCAAAATGAGTTTCGACGCAACATTGAAGTTTTTCATCTCGATGGTCGATGGCTCCCTCCTCTTGAAGTATTTCAAGACAAAAGATTTTTGTTTGAGAGGGCAGAAAGAAGAGTCTTTGCAAAAGAAGGTCCTTGTTCTTGGCAGATCAATGAAAAATACTTAAGTTGAGTAACAAACAGTTAATTTTGTATTAGTTCTATAATTAAGTATATAGTTTTCAAAATTTTATGTTGCTTTTTATTGTTTAATAAGTGTGATTATTCAAAACATTTGATAAAAATTGAATGATATGTAAGTGAGTTTTATGTTTTCTAAGGCATTTGTTTCTATATTATATCTCTGGACTATCAAAGCTGTTTTTGCTTATTTGTTGATTATTATCCAAATTTGAGATGAAAAAAATTGCAATACTAATTAGGGTTTTCATTGTCATAATTTTTTTATTTCGAAAGACTTAATTTTCACCGCACAATATTCTGTAATGTACAACATTTTTCACTGTTTTTTTTTTTTTTAAAATGAGGTTTGAGTTATTTGGATTATTATTTTAAAAATCTTAAATTCAATTCTTTGTCACATCAAATTCCGTGTCGCTAAGTATATTGAAAATAACTAATTAATGGGCTCTTGTGTTGTATGTTTGTATGCATAGTAACGGAATAATTTCAAAAATAAAATAAAATAAAAATAGAAAGACATTTAAATTTTATATTTAAGGGGAGAAAATACCAAAGAAAACAATATATATTGCTTTTACACAGAAAATATCATCATCACCAATACCATACTGCGTTCTTATTTCTAGTTCCATTTCCCACAGTACTGTTCTTACATTATATATATATATCAAACGTTTGGCTTAAAAAATTGTTTGAGATGTAATTAGGAGTTCAAGTTTTGTCTAGTAGATTTGAATATGTATGTCGTATTTATCTAAATCTATATAAATCTATATTTAAGCACTCGAATACTAGGAAATATTGTGTGTGGGAGTAGTGGTTTCAAGTTTTCAATTTCAATAGATTCAAGGGAAATTTAGTATAGCTGCATATTACACTTTATTTAAGTATATACATTTATGACCCAAATTGAAATATGAATAAAATTGAATTAATTAAAAGTAAAAACTTTACGTGTTTAGTTTGATTAGCGAAGTGAACTTTTCGGTGCTGAAATATTGTGTAATATACAATATTTTTTACATCATGTTTACTTTGTGGCATAAAATGGGAGAATGAAATAAAATTTTGAATGAAATGTATGATAAAATCAAGTGATAGGAATGCTTTCTTTTAACATATGGTTCAAAATTTTTGAATGAACAGTTCTAACACTTTAAATTTGATTATTTGTCACATGAACACGTGTCGCTTAGTATCCTGAAAATAATTAATTAATGAGCTCGTAATATATTTATGTATGTATGTAAGTACACATAAAATAATAGGATAATTTTTTTTAAAAAAAAAAGAAAAAAAAAAACACAATATACATTTCTCATACAAAGGAAATATCATCATCACCAACCTGTGCTCTTACGGAAAATATGCATTATAATTCATATATCACAATCCGAAATATTGATTAATTAACTCACTCTATCTTTCTGGAACGAAAAAGGAAAAACACACCACAGTTTTGTAGCGATATATGTAAATGTAATTTAAAATTAAAACCAATCCACTCAGTAATGATCAATTTGAAAGTGGATTACTTCCTTAAACCATTTGGTGATGCATTAATCTTACACATTCATAATCTTAACGTTGAGGTAGAAGCACAAAACTACTTGGTTAATATTGTGGCAACGACCATTTGAAACCTAAATCAAATTACGATGGTAGAAAACCCATATTGTGGCAATGACCATTTTAAACCTAAATCAAATTAAGATGGTAGAAAACCCATATTGTGGCAATGACCATTTGAAACCTAAATCAAATTAAGATGGAAGAAAACCCAAGGGAGAAGGAAGAAAAAAAGTTCCAAGACCCACCTCTAATGCCTACAACAAATTGAATGGAATCTCTTATGCATTCTTGAATGCAAAAGAAACTAAAAATATTTATAGCAAGCTTAGTGTTTGTTAAGAGTCCTCATCTTGAACCATTAGCTGTGCATAAACATGGCTTCTTAAATCATTGACACAAAATTTTTGGCCAATACAAAAAAATCTAGATCAAAACTTGATTATCTAAAATGTAATCTTCCAATGCTTGCAAATTTTAAGTCCTATTGAAATACTACAATTAAATTATTGACACCCTAAATTCAAGAATTTGTAAAAGCAAGATTAACCCACCTTTTTCAGAATCAATGCAGCCGTATATCAAAACATTTTAACCATAAATTCAAAATTTTGGCAAACCATTAACACATTTTACGCTTCTCCTTTGGAACCAAATCAAGTTTATACCAATGAGAAAGCACTGATACGCAAAGTACTGAAAAGTTCACAAAGAAGAAAATAAAACAAAGCATTACTAAATTCACGAAGAATTGTTCAATCAGTCTCATCGAAGTCGTCATCAAAGAAATACAAGTACGGAGCAAAAGGCTTGCCTTCATGGGATTCTCCTTGCGCAGCCTCACTATTGATCTTGGGAGTAGTTATCCAACCCAGCTGTTGCATATAAACTTCATCATAGGCTTCTATATTCAAGCCTGAGCAAGAAATAGTTCTATTTCATTCACAAACCCCTCTGCTCTTCCAGTCTGAAAAGGCCTTGCAACATCTAAGACCAAAGACTTGAAGGCTTCTTGTTTTGCTTCAGGCACACTTCTAAGTTGCTCATTTCTGGATAATTGAAGGTTAGTGTAAACACAGTATGCAAAATCATTATAATGGAAAAATGACACTGTATTCACAATATCCTTCACAATTCGTATTGATAGTTTTAATGCCAAACTTTAGCGTGTAACTTATAAGCCAGCAGAATTAAAAGTCAGTTAACAATTTAAATTTTATTCCATTTTGGATGGCAAGTTATTATAGTAAAGATGCATCAATATTGGATGCATGTTAGAATGCTAATTATTATTTTTTCCTGAATGAGTCAATTACGCCAAGAACATGATGCCAACATCTTACATAGAAATATTGCATCAACCATGTAGTTCTGTAAGATGAAAGGGAAAACTTACACACATTCAGCAAAAACATGCGGTCATCCTGATAATGGGTTTAAATTGATCAAATATTTCGTAAATGGGCAAAATCAGAAAGAAATCTAAAAAATATTGACTACAGGATCTTTGTTTCTTCTAAGAAGCATGTTATGGATTTCATTAGAACACCATGATTTTGTGGTAGGATGTTGAACGTGGAGGTCCAATCCCACCAGACGACATACTAAAAGCCAACATCCCTTTCGTAAGCTTTCTAATATGGTCCATCTGTTTCCCAGAGTGAAATCTAGGAAATGAGTATTTGTGGAGCAGCATGATGCAGCTGTAACTGTGGTGCTGTTGTTGGCAATTATTTACGAGCAAAATAAGTTATCCAACCGTGAGATTTGCCAAAACAATGCAGACCTCCTCGCATTTGAAAAATGACTCTACTCTTGGATGAGTTCCAATAAGAACACAACGTTATCCCATGCAAAGCTGGCCAATTGAAAATGCAACTAGAGAAAAAGATGCACAAAATTTATCAAAATAAAATTTTAGACAAACTAAATTTGAATATTTTATTTTATTCAAAATTTATCAAAATAAATGATAAAAAGATGCTCTAGCATATTCTGAATATTATTAGATGATAAAAATACAAATTATCAAAATAAAATTTTAATATGAATAGTCGTAAAAAGTGTGACAAGCATTAAATTTAGGTATTTATTTTTAAGAACACTTTTCCCAACTATAGAAATTTATTAACTAAGAAACTCAATAATTTAAATATATTGATACGTCGCTTTTGAGGTAAAATATTCTAGCAAATATTTTGGATATACTTCAAATGTATCCACATATTTTATCTAACATATTATGAATATTATTATATGATAATTTACAAAATATCAAAATTTAATTTGAATATGAATAGTCTTAAAAAGTGTGATGAGCATTTAATTTAGGTATTTTTCTTGACGAACACATTTTCTTACTATAGAAATTTATTAACTAAGAAATTTAATAATTTAAATGCATTGATAAAATATGACTTTTTGTTGGAAAAGCCAAGCATGTGCTCATTTTTTCAAAAATCTAAATCTTAATTTCTTTGGGCCCCGTTTGAAGCTTGGAAAATATAAGGAAAAGGAAAGGAAAGGAAATGAGAATATAAAGGAATCTAATTTCTCATGTTATCAAAGAAATAAAAAAAAATGTCAAATCAATGAACAAAAATTTGATTTTTATGTTTAATTTTCCTTAATTTTTAATTATATCAAAACAAATTTGTATTTTTAGTAGAATTTGATATAAAGAGAAAAATATAATGGAAAGTGAGTTTCCTTCTTAATTTCCTTTCTCCACCAAAATGCTTAATCCAAACAAATCTTAATTAAGTGAAAATGAATATGACGTTTTTTGTAAGTACCCTCATACTTTATCTAATATATTATGAACATTATTAGACGATAAAATTACAAATTATCAAAATTGAATTTTAGTATGAATAGTCTTCAAAAGTACGGCCAACTATTAACTTAGGTGTTTTTCTTAACAACACAAATTTTTTGAACCAATGGATAGTCTTTAAAAGTGTGATGAGCATTTAATTTAGGTGTTTTTTTTATGGACACATTTTCTTATTATAGAAATTTATTAACTAAGAAATTCAGTAATTTAAATGTATTGATAACATTTAACTAATATAAGTTTGTTTTATTGCTAATAAAAGAAAATATACATTAAAATTTTCATGTCATTATAGAGAGCCTCAAAAAGAAAGATTTGTTGCATCATCAATGACAACAAATAAGGAAAAAGGCTAATTATAGAGTGGAATAATGGTAAAAATATTAAGATTTTAAAATTTTGCAGCTATTCCAATCCTATAAAAACTTGCTTGTGCCTAAAGTCTTTCATGCCATTTTAGCTGTTTTCGAAAGATAAAGGTAAAATGAGTTTCGACGCAACATTCAAAATTCTCATGTCAATGGTGGATGGTTCTCTTCTTTTGAAGTATTTCAAGAGGAAAGATTTTTGCTTGGGAGGACAGAAGGAAGAATCTTTTCAGAAGAAGGTCATTGTTCTTGGCAGGTCAATGAAAGACACTTAGATTATATAAATATATATGCTTTATAAATATGTTGTTTTCACAATTTTTTTTCGCTTTTTATCTTATATTTGGAGATGTCTTAAATCTAAAATTGTATTGTATTTGGATAAGATATAATACAAATTTGTATTGAAATTTTCCAAATCCACTCAAATTCAAACCCATGGACCGAAATCCATACTCCCAAGCATTACCTTATAAAACAAATACAAATTTGTATTTGGAGATGTCTTTTATGTTTTTTTTTTTTTTTTTGCTTCTTTTTTCATTATTCTTAAAAGGTGACACTGTTGACTCTCTTACTGGTTTATTGGAAACAACATTCTCAACTTTGATGTTTTTGGTTTGACATATAATCACTAGGAATATTTAAATGGAAAAAGAAAAAAATGCTTTACTTATTTGTGGTTATAATAGTAACCAGGGTTTTGATTGTTATAATTTTTTTTTCATTGTGCAAAGCTACATTTATACAGTTAAATACTGTGTTATGTATAATTTTTCCTTTATGTCATGTTCGATTTGTGAAATAGAATGGGGTAATAGAGAAATGGTATGAAAATTTGAATAGAAAATATAATTAAATCAATTAATAAATTTGATTTAATTTCATTCTCTTTTGATTACACCAAATGTTCAATAAATGTTTTCTTTTAACATGCAGTCTGAGTTTTTAAATCATCACTTATAATAACACTTTAAATTTTATTTTGTGCCACATCAAACATCGTGGCTTCAAATCAACATATCAAGAAATCAATTCCAAGTAATTAATCAATTAAGCTAAGTACGAATCGCTTCATCCCCGGAGGGTTATCTTCTATATTTTCTTTTTCTATAATAGAAGATTTTGGAGACTTTTTGATTTAATTTTTAAAGATGTAAAAAATGTCTTTTGAATTTTTTTTTTTTTTTGGTTGGAATTGTTTTGAGGTTGTAGTTGCAAATTTAGGTTTCAAGTATTAAACTTGAATTTGTATATTGGATTGTTCTAACTCTCTATAAATTTAAATTAAAGTTCTTGAACATTGGGTAATATCGTTTTTATTGATTTCAAGTTTTGAATTTTGGTGGTTTCAGATGAAGTTTAGTTTATTTGTATATCACAGTTTATTTAAATAAATATGAACTTAAATTTATGACCAAATTGAAAAATGAATAAAATCAAACTAATTAAAATTAAAATCTTTATGAATTTAGTTTGATTCGCGAAGTGAATTTTTAGATTAAAAAATATTAATCCAAAATCATACCCCACAATCCAAAATATTGATTAATTAACTAACTTGATATGTAATTAAAAATATAGGAAAGGTTTTGTAGTTAACAATGGGGAACTCTGAGGTTACATTTAGTTTGTAAAATATCTATTCTTAATAGGTTAGTTAAAATTAGTGATATAAGAAATTATCCAGTATTTAACAAATACAATAACTGCAGCTATTACTATTCATTAAGAAAGTGTACCAAATTTATCGATCAGTTTTTCAATCAGCCAAGCATCATTAATGCAACCGCACTCAGAACACCATCGTCTTACATGCTTCAAGCTCAGTACGGCGTTGAATTTTAAAAATTCTCATCACAAGCCCAACCAAAACTTGATTATCTAAAATGGAATCTTCCAATGCTTGCAAATTTCAAGTCTATTGAAATACTGCAATTAAATTATCGACGCCTTAAACTCAAGGATTAAAAGCAAGATTAACCCACCTTTTTCCAGTATAAATACAGCCATAATCCAAACATTTTAATCACAAGATAAAAAATTTGGCGAACCATTAACACATTTAAATCTTCTTCTTTGGAACCAAATCAAGTTTACACCAATAAGAAAGTACTGATAAGCGAAGAACTGAAAGGTTCACAAAGAAGAAAATAAAACAAAGTATTATTAAATTCACAAAGAATTGTTCAATCAGTTTCATCGGAGTCCTCTTCAAAGAAATACAAGTATGGACCAAAGTGCTTGCGTTCATGGGATTCTCCTTCCACATCCTCACTATTGATCTTGGGAGTTATCCAACCCAGCTGTTGCATATAAACTTCATCAAAAGCTTCTATATTCAATCCTGAGGCAAGGAATAGTTCTATTTCATTGACAAACCCTCTGCTCTTCCAGTCAAAAAAGGCCTTGCAGCGTCTAAGACCAGAGACTCGAAGGCTTCTTGTTTTTCTTCAGGAGCACTTCTAAGTTGCTCATTTCTGGATAATTGAAGGTTAGTGTAAATCCAATAGCAAGATAATTATAATGGAAAAATGATTCGGTGTTCGCAATATCCTTCGCAATTTTTATTGATAGTTTTAATGCCAAACTTAAGCATATAACATTATCCAGCAGAATTCAACAGACAATAATTTAAATTTAATTCATTTTTTACAGCATGTTATAATAGTAAAATGCTTCAATTTTGGATGCATGTTAGAATGCAACTTATTACCTTTTCCTGAATGAGTCAATCACACCAAGTACATGATGCACAATGATGTCAACATCTTCCTCCTACATAGAAATATTATGTCAACCATGTAGTTCCGTAACATGAAAGGGAAAACTTACCACATTCAGCTAAAACATGCAGTCATCCTGAAAATGGGTTTAAATTGATCAAATATTTTGTAATTGGCAAAATCAAAAGGAAATCTAAAAATCTTGACTACAGGATCTTTATTTCTCATAAGAAGCATTTTATGCATTTCATGAGAACACCAAGAGTTTGTGGTTAGGATGTTGAATGTGTAGGTCCAATCCCACCAGAGGACTTACTAAAAGCAAACATCCCTTTTGTAAGCTTTCTAGTATGGTCCATCTGTTTTCCAAAGTGAAACCAAGGAAAAGAGTATTAGTTGAGGGTATATTATGGCTTGACAGACTAATTTGACTCCGTATGTGGTAAATGGAGGAAGTCCTAATGCCAAAAAAGAGGCACATGCCGTTCTTGGATGAGTTCCAATAAGAACACAACATTATCCCATGCAAAGCTGGCTAATAGAAAAATGCACCTAGAGAAAAAGATGCACGCCTAAGAGCAGATGTATTTGCTCTGCTACTGGGCTCATTTCTGTTTCTGTAGGGGAGGTCAACTAATGTAAGGGGTGCAAGTATCATTATATTTTTGTATGTGCAAGGGTCCATGTTAATTTGTCAAACCTCATTTGTGTAGTTTGCTAAAGTTTCTTTCAGTTTACTAGTGACTTTGTCAATGCCCTTTTGCCTTCTCCAGAATTTTTTTTTCTTTATTAGTTGTAAAATTTTTATCAGTTGCATTTGTGATTTTTATTTACTTTTTCTTCTTACTTTAGTTGTTAGACAAATGGCCCATCCATTAAATATGATTTTATTTTCATTAAACACCATAAACTTCACATTTTTATTATTTTTTATTGGTTAATTCCCTTAAAAGCATAAATTTCAATTTTTCATTAATTTTTTCTTCATTTCTCCCCTTATTTTTTTTAAAGAAAGCATACACATGATTTTTTATTGTTATAAAGTTAATTTTTTAAAAAAATTTCTTGAATTCTTATACTATTTTTTTCAATATTTTAAAAGGGTGAACGCGTAAGGCAAGGTGTTTTAACCCTTAAGAGGCAAGGTGTAAGCCTTGAGGAGTTGGGGGCATAAGCCTTTTGAGAATTTGGTTTTAAGATAAAAATATGTTAAATAAATTATATATTTAAAATGAAGTAAAAATTAATAAAATTACAAATATAATGTAAAAAGTAAAAACTAGATGTACTTTGCAAAATACTAGTTGGTCATTCAAAAATTGCTAACTTGAATAGGTGACATAAATCATGACAAGAGATAGCTATACCATTAGAAAGTTCAAACTATTTTCCTGATGTAAGATACAACTTTCAGTTATTTTGAAAAGGTTGAGATTCAAGAGTTTTAGAAATAAACTCATATTATGACATTCATTTTATACAAACATGTAGTTAAAATTTTCTAACCAATTCTAACTTGAGAATCACACACCCTAAATGCGTAAGCCTCAACTAAAAAGGCACAAAAACGCATTTTTTTCTTTTATTTTTGTAAAAAATGCATAAGCCTCAGCATATGATGCATTAGCCTTTTTGGAATTTGGTATTTTAGATTGAGCCTCAAGGCGTTTTAGACATGCCTTGCCTTGAGGCGAGCCTTGATTGAGCCTTTTAAAACACTGATTTTTTTTACTATATCTTAGCTGCCTAGGAGAGCAAATCAGTTATTTTCCTCAGAAGCCCCTTTGGAAAACAGCAGGTCCTTTGAAGGTTGCTATTCACCTGGGAGGCTGCTCTAGGGAAGATCCTCACCCTTGACAACCTTCAAATAAAGAGCTTCTCTATCATGAATAGGCGTTTTGTGTGCCTAGAAGAAGCAGAATTGGAGAACCACATCCTTATTCTTCGCTGCCCCTGGACCAGGAATCTCTGGAACTTGGTCATTTCCATGGTCAAACAGAAACAGATCACTGCAGCTTCAGGTGAGGGTGAAATTTGAACTTCTAAAGGGATCTGTTCCCCAAGTTCAAAAGGAGAGCTCTTTCCCTTATCCCCCTCCCTATTTTTTGGGTGACTTGGAAAGAAAGGAACAGAAAGGCTTTCGATGCAACAGTCATTCTCTGCAGGCTGTCATGGAAAACTGGTTATGTATGATCCCTAGTTAGCATAGTGAGGTGCTAGGGAGGGACTTCTGTTATTCATGACACCGTGGATGTACTTCAGTGACTGGTGCATTGGTTTTGTTATTTGTTGTTTTTTCTGTACTTGAATGGCATCTTCTTGATGCCCTGTCTTTTTCTAATAATATTTCTTTGCTGACCCCCTCCCCCCCCACCGCCCCCCAAAAAAAAAAAATAATAGACCAAAAAAGAAAATCTCTAACAACTCTCTTGAAGTCTCAATATTCCAAGCTAATCCTACTAAGATTTTAAAAATAGAGAAGTAAATAAACAGGGATACTAGAAAGACAAACTTGAATGAGGATGATGCAATCACCTAAAAGAAAATAAAGCACCCTTCGACCCATCCAAACACTTAGACAACTTCTCCACCACAAGATCCCAAGAACCCACAGACCAAACATTAGCACCCAACAAACCCTGATCACATCCAGCTAAAGAAGCCAACTCCAAACATCTAGTATCACTTAAATTAATACCAGCAGTTCCACTCTTCCCCAAATCAACCCCTTAAACAAACCCTGCTCGAAAAAGGGTAGTATTAAAAAAAGACTCCCCATGATCTGGTAAGAAAAAAATAGTGTTCTCTGCAAATTGAAGATGAGATAACATAACCCCTTCAGTCCCCACCCTAGTCTCTCTTATAAACCCTAGACATAATCGCCCTTACTTTACTCTCTACAAAAAGCCCACCCAACCAAGTTATCTGGGCTAGGAATATGGTTCAATTCCAAACCCTCAATAAAAGCCCAACAGATATCACCTTCGATAAAATTATTAGCAAAAAAATGTGTAATCTCATTGGTGATCAAACAAGAATCAGAAGTAACCTACCCTCCTCCCAACTACCCCAAGAAGTACCAATTCCCTAATCAAGTTCATTAAATCCTCCCTAATAAAAAAAATCCATATTTAAAACATTCAGAACAGGAGCCTGGTCCCTCTCCATCCCTACACAACTGCCTCACTTCACTATCCTCAAAAGGCCTCCCCAACCAAGTTACTTGGGCAAAAAAAATAGGATTCCATTCCAAACCATCAAGGCATCAATCATAGGCCTACAAACATCCCCTCAACAAAAAGATTGGCAAAAATTCAACCAACCTATGAAAAAATTTAGAATTGTAATCTCTCCCAACACATTTAAACTCTTTCTTTTGCCTCCTACTCCTCACTTCCCAAAAAATCAGCGCTTCTAACTCATTTTTCAAACACCTCCTTGTACTCCAAAAGCTTCCCCTTCTTTTACCTATCCAACATATCAAGCTCCCCTAGAATGCTAGTCTTCTTAGCACTATTGTCCCCAAACTTCAATATTCCACTTCTTCAACACCTCTTTAAGACGTTTAAGATTTTCATGAACCTAAACCTTCCTAACCCCTCTCATAATGCTCAGTCCAAGAAATCCTAACCAAAAATTAACAAGACCAATGATAAAGCCACATGTTTTAACCCAAATGGAGTGAAAACACTTAACCTTGCTGGACTTAACAAAAGGAAAACGTCTCACAACGGTCTTAACAATGCAACTTGAGAAGGACGGGAGATTTGTCTTCCCATTCACTATAAAACAAGAACCTAACCAACTAGCAATTGCTCTCGCTCCACCCACTAACCAAAAGAATAAAGCATTATCCCTAAGAAAATCTCTCAACCCATACTCACTAATAAATGTATCAACACACTGCAAACCTAATGTAAATACAACCTCATATGAATCTGTGCGCTAAGCAAATAAAAGAATTTCACAAAAATTCTAATAACAATATAAAAAAATCATTCGCTAATTTTGAACAATTTTTCAGTGTTGGAGTCATTTGATTGAATTTGCTAGATAAAAGAGATTCTCCCAACATAGAATGAGGATGCATTTTCATGTATGTTAACTCATTGCATCCTACGTCACATTTAGAGCTTTATAAATATCCCCAGAAATAGATCTATACCCTAAAATACCATATACAGCACAACAAGAAGATTCAGTTTCAGGACGACATCCATTTGATCCCATATAAACTACAGGTCATGAGGTAACAAAAAACAATGACACAAGGGAACAGAAACTAATGTACACCTGAGTTAAAGCTTGGATTTCCCTGTCCAACCAATTGTGGAGCCACTGATTTTGTTGAAGATATTTATGTGACTTCCAATACCGTGAGACATTGAATTTATCATTTAAGACACCTGATTCAACAGATAAATAACTGAAAAAGGTAGAGAAAACAGTTGGTTTGTCAAGAAACAACAAAGTAGAAAGCCAATAAGAAGAAAACCAACAAAGAATAAAACTGAAGAGCAGCATGATACCTGATTCAGTGTAGTAGCACTGCAATCTATACCTTTGGACTTTTGAAAGGGAAAAACTGTAGATGTCATCAATGAGAAGTAAAATTGAACAGCATCTAACAAATATGCACGGTAAATCAAGTAAAATAAATGGACAGTTTACCATACTTATTTCCAATATCCTGGTTAACATAATGTCGTTGGAAAGAGCTTCCATCATACCCATGTATGATAGAAAAATTTTCTTTCTGCAAATTAGTCAAAATGATTAATCACTTAATTCACAAGGACAGAAGTGCTAAAGATGATTACTAAATTCCACTTAAAGGAAAATTTACCAAAGCAAACTAAAAGTACAGTTCAAACAGAATTCAGATAGAATCCAAAGGTACTTTGAAATGATGAATTTTTATAATAAGCATATGTATTTTAAAAATGCATCAACTGGAAAACACATTACATGAAAAACATCAAACTAAAACCTTGTATCATTAGAATTTTAGCATTCCAGAACAAAAATGTACCACGTCTCAGAACATCTCAACCAGTATGTGGCTCGCTAGGGCGTCGATGTTTTCTGGTAAATATAGCTCAGACCTCCAATACTCATCCTCATCCTCTTTTCATGCAGCATTGCATGCATTTTTGAATCATATATTAAATGTTTTTTCTGTTGGACATTTTGCATAATGACTCAAATCTAAGTTTCCTAATATTCATTTCATAAGGGTAGAAAATTTGGAACCAACCACAAATCAGTCAAATTGATGCGAAATTTGTGCGTTCTCTTATTTAAATAATTTTGCTTGTGAGCCAATCATTGTATGCCATTTTTATGTTTTACAGCAGTCAATTACTGCCAAGTCAAGCACAAGCATTTAAAACTTCAAAGATGATCATGAAGGAGAATCAAACTATTGCAATGTGAAAGGATTAAGCTTCTACCAGCATGCCAAGGCATTTCACTATGTTAATCATTAACACATTTTCCATGGCTGTCAAACTCCCCTGTTTTAAGGAGTGTCGAGAACTCAATTCTTATTTCAAGGAGTGTTTCAAGCACATGACGTCATTTTATGTCTTCATCCTTATAAATAAACAATTTAAAAAAGGATACTTTTGAAATCAAAAGGCCAGGCAAAGTTTGGATTTCCTCTTTCTAATAGTATATATGTGTGAAAGAGACAAAGAACTTTTGCAATACACACACACACATAATTTAAATTAAATAATAATATATATAAATATTATTATATGCACACTTTGGAGGCACCTTCAATCCCACGATCTTTTAAATCCAGCTGCTCCCACACACTCACTTTTGCTCAATAAATTGGTTACCTAGGTTGAGGGTTCTAAAGTGAGCAAAAGGAAGCAACATTGTAAAACTTTTAGAAGAAATCTAGTAAAAGCACAGAATTTTGGTACAACCACATATTGAGATGCATGGCCACACGGTGATTACTATCACCTATTACCTACTATCGCACCAATCAACCCCATGCACCTTTGTCAATAGCTTCCAATATATGAATCCTTGAATCACCCAAATCCCCAATATCAAAAGAATAAGAATTCCTAAACACCACTTGACCCCAACTCAGCACTAATCCAATACCCATCACTTTGATCTCAGCCATCTCCACCAAATCCCTCAATCATGTCTCATTGAGCCCTAATCCCTACATGAACCCTAAATCCCAACCCTCAAAATCAAACATAAGCACCATCAAGACTACAAGTCCACTGGACAGGTATAGTTGTCCTGCCATGTTAAAGCTGCTGAAAATTCCCTCTTGTAAATGTACCCATCATAAGGATCCTTTTGTCGTCTAACATAAATTGGAAAACTGACACCCTTTGACATTCGGAAGCACAAACCCCATTCTGAAGTACATAATCTTTGCTGGCTGTTTTTCTTATCAGAAAAGAAGAAATATTATTAAGAAAGAAAAATGAAGGAGAAACACCTCAAAACACATTCCCTTGAAACAACCTGCAGCAACAGCCCATAAAGAAGCCAAATTTGGATCTTTTCCCAAACCAAAAATACATCATCTTTGCCAGTTGTTAATGAATGACATTCTGGGTCAATGCAACAAGGCCCAGAGGCCCCAGCCCCTCCTCCATCCCTTTTGTGCTAGTGATACAATGTTGATTTTAGAGAAGAAAATAATTCTCTTATTTTATTAATGATAAATGTACAGCCAGTATATAATGGAAGGAAGAAAAGATCCTTTCACTATATTTGGTAACAAGATACTAATTACCACAAAATCAGGAAACTAGCCAAATATAGGAAACTACAAAATAGGAAACAAACTAATAGAGATATCAAGAATTTTCCAGAATCTCTTTATCCCTAAATTAACATAGTCAACTAATAATAAAATCAGAATTGCTGCAGCGGTATCCCTGAAAATCAGGGATCGGGTATTTCCACACTTTCCTTCCAGTCTTACAATCCCTCTTTAAAGTACTATCACAAGGATTCTTTGTCATCAACCTAAGTTGGAAAGCCAACAACTCTCGAGAATCGAGATAGAGAAACTCAAACCACATTCCACAGTACCTGACATTCGCAGGTAGTTTCTAGATAGTTTCCACACACTAATGAAATTCTTGGTCATCACAGCGAGGCATAAACAGCCCTTCTTCCATCAGAGTGCATTAGTGTTTCATGTCTTCAACCCATAATTCAGGTTCTACAAGAGTTGAAAAACGTGCACATGTAACCTTCTTTTATCCACTAATCATCCTTTGCCCACCATTACAGCTGACATCAATTCACACATAAATTAATCTGCCCAACTTTTTATCCATGATCTATTCCATTATATAGACCTACTCCATATCAATTAAACCACGAAACCTAAATTACCCTTTGACCTATCCCAACTCACTCAATTAAACCATGAATAGAAATTGAGTTGCACATCGCACAAGTTCAATTTGGTTCATCAAGCCACTAATCTTTGATGCAGGAGCCAATGTCCAATATCTTAATTCTCAAACCCAATCTCCCTAAAACCTAATACATAAGGGCCTTTTATAAGCTTGAAGGGAAAGGCAACTAAATTGAAAGTTGAAACCTAATTAAATCAAAATATAAGTTTCTTAAATAAAAATAATAATGACGTAAGAGTCTTGAAGATATTCCTAACAACAATATCATAAACAAAAACAAGAAATAAAAATAAAATCCTCCATAAGCATTCTACATCAGCTGGATCATGCAAGACCAAACATTCAACAACTTCATTCTCAATTCCAATCTCCCTAGGATAAGGGCGGGCATTTTGTAGGCTTACAGTGCTTGAAAGGAAAGGTAACTGTACAAAAACCTAATTAAATCAAAATAATAGTTTCATAAATAAGAAAATGACCCTAATAGCAATACCATAAATAAATAGAATCCTCCATATGCCAGCTGCTGCCCCTTTCATAGGAATTAAAGGAAAAAGAAATAATATTGGGATGATATTTGCAAGAAGATAATAGCTTTAACTAAGCAAGCCCATGCCCCTACCAAGCCCTCCGATCTAAATGTGTTGAGCATTTTGATGTACACAAGGAGGGGTCAGTCAGACCATGCCATAGGTGGTGTGCCAGCACAATAAGGTAATCCAATCCCATACGAAAGCTGAGAGCTCAATGAGACAAAGGCACAGTCCAATAGAAGGATATGACAACAACAGAGCACTACTTGAGAATGCACAGGCAAATCAAGAGTTGTAGTGAAACCCAAAAATAATGTGGCAACAATTGACCTCCTAACCTGAAAAAAACAAATGCCAAAAGAGGACAAAGAGTATATTACCGCGTTGATTAGGTTCATGGTGCTAGGGTATATGCTTGGACAGAACAACCAGGTTGCTGATGCCCTGGAGTAGGAAGACAAAGCTGTTGGCATTTAAGTGTGAAGCAATAGCATCCACTAGCAACCACTGAACACATGCCAAAAGAGGACAAAGAGTAGATTACCACGTTGATTAGGTTCATGGTGCTAGGGTATATGCTTGGACAAAACAACCAGGTTGCTGATGCCCTGGAGTAGGAAGACAAAGCTGTTAGCATTTAAGTGTGAAGCAATAGCATCCACTAGCAACCACTGAACTGTTTTTCAGATATGTTAGTAAAGAATATGCAAGAAGTCTTCGGCACCAAGCTAGGGAATGCAAAACTAGGTTTCGATTGGCTCTCAGTCACAAAAGGAATTGACCTTTTTTCCTTCTAATCCCTTCTTATTTCAGTATGCCACTCGATGGGAAAGGTGTGACACGGCTGAGAAGGGGAATTCTTTTTTCTTTTGTGTGTTTAGGGGGGAGGGGAGAAATAATTTGTTTGTGGATATAGTGGATCCATGTCTTCCTTGTTCACATTAGCTAGGACCAAGTTGCCACATGATTTCCATTTACTTTCCTTTCTCCTCCATCCTTCTAAAACTGATTAAAGAAAAAGAAAAAACATAATATATGAGTGAAAAAGCACTTATCCTATTAACACACCACAAACCCACCTACAAAATTCATGAACTTGCTTCCTTTTATAAGGGTATCCAAACCACATTTGGACTACAAAAGCTTCCCTGCAACTTAATTTTCACTCTCGTTCGAGGAATAATCTTTGAATATGTCATAGCTGTCAAAATATACAAACCATTGGCTCTTACATGTCAACGTGCAATTAGTAAAAGATAAGAAACTTTAAAAGGTAGCATTAATGATGAGCCATCACATTCACAGACAGAAAGGATATGGGAATATATTTACAATTGACTGAAACAGAAGCCAAAACATAGTACAATCAAAACAAACCTTGCATAGAGGACACCTCAGAGAGCACAGTGGGCGACAATGCTTTCCAGCAACCACTTTGGTCCAATGCACAATGCAGTTGTAGCAAAATTTATCTGCAGAACAACAATGATTACCCTCAGAGTTTGAATAACTACTAAAAAAGGGCAAATGTGTACGCCATGCGGTATGCATATTTTCCAACCACACATCTGCCCTGTCAGTGTGTGTAACTTGAACTCGCCTACTTTGACGGGTGTTTTTTTACTGGCAGAGTTTATATACATACATGCATACACACAAACATATATATGTGCAACTGAAAAAATAAATTTAATCAATTTTTTGAGAAAGAAGTCAAAGTGAAGAAAACCTAAATTGGTCATGCAATGGGTGCATTTCCAGGTGCAACCATTCATAAGCATACTCCATGTTCCCATATCCACTTTAATGCCATCAGGGGCTGATTTAGGGAGTGAGGGGCCTCCTCCCCACTCCCCTCCTTTATTCCAATCAAGAAAAAAAATAATTTACTCTTAAATTTTTATACTTTTAGTGCATGAGTATCTAGAGTCCAAGAGATGGCCAAGTAGGCCAAAATTTAGCATCCATGCCAGAATAGCAATTTTCCTGCTCACACACCCATAGTGGATTACTTTTCATGATAATATAGTAGTATAATATTTTAGGGGCTTTTATGTCTCTTGAATTTGAGTCTTTTCCTTGGGTTATCTTGTCCTAATCTTTTTAAAAATAAGAGGGCGAAGATTAAAACTTAAAAGCTCCGAAGGGAGATTAATGTATTTGGTGTGCGAACTCAGCCAACAATTCCTGGGAATCTTTTCATTGATTTCTAGAAATAATGTTTGGTTCACATTTTATAATCAGGAATCCCACTCTCGAAAATGGTACATATTCCCATAAAGCTCTTTCTTTTTATTTGTTTATTTAATTATGTTTTGATAAACAAAGAAATATATTAGGGAGAGGAGAAAATTACAAGAAGAAAAAGGAAGAAGAAAGAAATGGAGAATAAGATATCCTCCCAAAACAAAAGAAGAAGAGCAAAAATAAAAACTCCAGAAGATAAAGGTTACAAAAACAGCTCTACTCAAGCAAAGCGACACAGTCTCGCTGCAAATCTAACTGAGGAAGAAGACAAAAAAAGCTACTTGCCAAAACCCAACACCACTCTAATAAAAACAAGTTTAGAGGGCTGTCCAAGTTTCTAAAAATTATGGCGTCTCATCCCAACCAAATACACCAAAAGATAGCCATAATTGAACACTGCCACAAAGCCTTTTTCTCCTTCTCCTTACAAAACCCCAAAAGTTGAAGAGCAAAATGCCTCCAAGAGGAATGGCAAACCCACCCAATTTTATCCAAAAATTCCTAATAACTTGTCCCTAAGGGACCAAAAGAAAAGATAATGTAAGAACAAGTGAGAGCAAGTCTCACCATTCTCAAAGCGAAGGACACACAGATCAGATGAAAGAGCCTTGTAAGGTTTACGTTTCTGGTGCAAGTCGTTGGTATAATTTTTTCCAAGATCGCAATCTACCAAAAGGCCTTAATCTTGGAGGGAGCTTTAGCTTTCCAAATGGAGTAAGGGGCAAAACGAGAAACATTAGGGGGCATGAATCAAATGAGAAAAGTAAGAATTACAAGAAAAGGCCTAGAAGAATCCAAACCCCAAACCCTTTTGTCACTCCCCTACCCAAACCGCAAAGAGTTAAGCACATTAAACAAAAGGTCCAGCTCATTGGTCTCTCTCTCATTGAGGTTCCTCGCAAAATGAAATCCCAACAATGCCCATTCTCTAAGCAAAGATAGAAGAGTCATTAAGAGCAGGTAAACGAAAGAGATAAGGATACATAAAAGCCAAAGGAGCCTCCCCAATCTAATGATCCTCCCAGAAACAGATTCTCTCCCCATTAACAACACTGAGTCAAACATGAGGGATAAACGAATGGTGAATCTAGGACACAAATTTCAAGGACTCAAATGGGTAATATTGACCCCAATTTTAGTGTTCCACCCATTATGAAGAAGTCCAAATTTATTTCAGATAACCTTATTCCAAAAACAGCTAGGTTCTAAAGAGAAGCGCCACAACAACTTCCCCATAAAAGAGACAATTATGGACACCAAGTTACCAAGAACAAAACTCCCTTCCTTTTGAACCAATTCACAGTCACCCAACTAACAAGATGTCCTTATAGTGCTTACTTATTCCCAACCACAAGAAATCTCTTATCAATTTCTCTAGCCCATTCCTATATGAATTTCAAAAAGAGAGGCAATAATAGGGAATAGAAGACACAAAACCATATATGAGTAATGCGACCCCCAAGAGTGATAACCACCTTTCCACATATCCAACTGCTTGGCAACTCTCTAAAAATCTTAATCCCAAAAAAAGAAGCAAGGTTACAACCTAAGGAAAGAGCTAAATAGGTGATAAACCAACTCAGAACACCACAACCAACAAACTTAGAGAAAAAGGACTCGTGTTGATCCCAATACCCATGGTGTCACTCTCAAAGAAGTTGATTCGAAGACAAGACACTTTTTCAAATAGTTGGAGATTAATTAACAAATTGGAAAACCTACCCATATACTTCAAAAGAAACAGAACAGTGTTGTGAGCAAATTGCAAATGCAAAACCGGTAAGCTCTCTTGGCCCACCTTAAATCCCTCCACGAAACCTCTATGTACCCCTCTATCAATCATTCTCCTCAAAGTGTCAGTTGCAATAGTGAATAGGAAAAAGGAGAGGATATCCCTACCTTAGGCCCATAGAGGCGCTAAACTAGGTTTAGCACCACCACCCCAACCCCCAATTCACTAGCACAAACAAGGCCATAGACAAAAGGCACCCCTAATCCATTTCTTCCATCCAGCTCCAAAACCTTTTCATCGAAGAAACCCCAATAAGCTCGATTATAAGCCATTTCAAAATCCAATTTCATAACCAAACCCCTTTTATTTCTTATGATGGCATTTTCAACAACCTTATTAGCTATCAAAGCAACATCTATAATTGTTCTATCACCAAGCCGTGAGAGATAGCACCCACCAATACAATAGCCAATCCCCCAGATAACACCATAACTAGGGGTCCTAAGACTGATTGGGGATAAAGGCAATAAAAACTGAATTAATGCTCTTACCCACAATCCAATTATGAAAAGTTCGCCAAAAATTTTCAGAAGATCATCCTTCAATAAATTCCAACCATCGTTACAAAAAGCCAAAGAAAAACCATCTAGCCCAAGAGCTCTCTCTGTCCAAATCAAGTACAATGCTTCTTATCTCTTCCTTCTCAAAAGATTTCTCAATCCACTCTACTCTTTTAGAGGGAATAAAGCACCAATCCAACCCTTCAACCACAACCCTGCCTCCATCCTCTTCAATAAAGAGACTCCTCTGATAATCATTAATTATACTAGCAATGTAATCAAGATCCCTATCAATCATGCCCAAGGTCTTAAATTTCGATTTTGGTGTCAATTTCGATTTCGATTTGAAAAAATAACGAAAATTAGTAGTAAAGCATGGAATTTTTTGCGAAACTTTAGAAATGGTTAACAAACATAATAATAATTATATAAGTTTTAGGATAAATATATTACAAATTAAATACATCTTTGTTTTGTATGAGGTGGAAAAGTTGTAAAATACTATGTGTATCAAACATATTTGTAAGATAATGCACATTAAACATATTCAGTTAATACAAATGAAATTCATAAATAATTTAAATATTATTTCTTATACAAATAATGATAATGTAGACATGAATGGCTAAAAAAATGTTACTGTAAGTTTATTTTTTCATATAATTTCAAAAAAACTTGTAATAATCTTTTGCTTCGATAAAATAAATTAAAAGAGAAATTTCACTTCACTCTTAAATCTCTCATTTGAATTCTGATAAAATTTCATTGTATGGTTAAAATTTTGACAAATTTCGAGATTTCGATAAATTTCGGATGATTCGTTGAGATTTCGATGGAAATTATGCAAGACGGAAATCTACTGTCATTTCGATTTCGAGGGTGACGGAAATCGGAAATTTTGATGGAAATTTTGACAATTTCGTGGAAACTTAAGACCATGATCATGCCCCTCTCATCCTATAATTCTTTAATAAAATTCCTCCTCCTCCCACTCACCACTTGATCAAAGAGTCTTGCATTACAATCTCCATCTCTAACCCAATTTGCTCTAGACTTCTGCTGCCAATAGACCTCTTCCCTCTAGAGGACCTACTCAAATTGCCTAGACAACTGGACCCATTTGCTCACCAATTCTTCTAAGAGAGGCTCCTCCTCAGTAAATGGATCTAAGACACATAGATCTTGTAAATTTTTATTTTCCCAAAAGTGCACATCATTGAAAGCCTCCACATTCCAAGGACTAAGTTTAAGTTTCAAAAAAATCAGCTGTCTCAAAGCTCTTTAATGTCAGCATCCTTATTCTCACTTTGAAAGTGATTCCTAACCTGTGTGAGCCATGAAAAAGTATGAAGTGACAAAAAAACACCCTAGTTATATTCTTAAAGTCCAAAAAATGCCATTGCATGTTTATGTCATTCCCAATCTCAATTACCTCTCCCTCTCTCTCTCCATCTCCACAACTATTTTTCCCTCATCATCATCCTCATATTTTAATTATTGTTTTTTTTGGATAAACAAAGAAAATTTATTAGAAAGGGCAGAATGTACAAGGAAAATAAAAAAAAGGAAAAAGAAAACAGGGAGAATAAAATCCTCCCTTTACATCAAAAGAGAATAATTACTGAACTTCCAGACTATACCTAAACCAAATCAATGCAATAGAGCCAACCAGTCCCACTGCATGTCTTCCAAAGAGATAGGCAGACGAATCCATTTTACCGACACTCAAAACAACGCAAAATACACCATTCTACTCCAAAGCAAATTATTAGACATAGCCACACCTTTGAAATTCTATGATTCCTGTCCAACCAAACACACCAAATAATTGCCATAATAGCACATCACTATAAAGCTTTCCTATCCTTTCCTTGATCAAAACCTCTATATGTGATTGTACAAAACACCTTCAATGGGGAGGGGCAAACCTAATTCTCACCAAATATACTAAATAATTTATTGCAAATAGCCCTTGTTAAAAGGCAATGAAGAAACAAATTTGCACAAGTCTCTCCTCTAAAGCAAAGGACAGAAATGTCCAGTGACAAGGCTTTATTAGGTCTTCTCTTCTGGAGCAAATCAATGGTGTTGATTCTTTCAAGTATTGCAGTCCATATGAAAGATTTTACTTTAGAGGGAGCTTTGCCATTCCAGATTATTGGATTTTTTTTTTCATAATAAAAGGAGATGGATTAAGGTAGAAATGTACAATCAAAGCATGTTTACAAAATCCTTGCAGTAAAATAAATAAATAAAAACAGAACGAAAACAAAAAATAGCAACAGCTAATCATCCAAGGAATCCCTTCTTTAAACCCTTCCCATCATGGTTCACCAAAGACTTCAAATTAGCTAACTCCCTCTGGCCCTTTTTCACCCTAGATTTTTCACAATCAAGCCTAATTTCATACCTCCTTGATTAGACAACATGAGGCCAAGTCATTCAACAACCTCTCAATTTGAATGTCCTTCTCAAAAATTTCGTCTAGAACGGGAGTAGGCAAAATTCCATCCTTATAAGTTAAATCTAGTTAAATCTCCAAGATGATCAATGGAAGAATCAGAGGAATATCCACACAGTTCCCAAATATGGTCCAATAGCAAACCTTTTTCGCATTCAAAATCATTACCATCTATACTGTCCTCATTCGCAACATCTTCCCATCTCTTACTTTCCTTACTCAAATTTACCCTCTCCTCGATTGGCTCTTCTCGTATAGTTAATACCCCTTTGGGATCTCTCCTTATAAATTTATATGTTTTCTCACCAACAAATTCTCGCTTATCTTCAAAACATTTCCTCCCCACAAAACCCATTTGCATTTTCTTACGACAAGCATACACCTTACCACTCCTCAACTATTCAAATAGACTCCCTGTCCAACTTGATTTCCTACTAAACCAAAAATGAAATCTTGATTCTCAAGATCACAAGAACTAAAATTCTTAGAACCAGATTGCCCTATTCAAATCCTAGAGATACCCCTATTGCCATTTCCTTCCAGCCCAGGAGAAGCAACATACATACCACACCTTCCTCCTTCGGTCTTCTACACTTTACCTTTGTCGGGGCACCCTTCATTATGGCCATCAAAGATGCTATTAGAAGAAGAACAAAATAGTGGATCACCTTGTACACCATTCGGAGATGGACTCCGTTCGATTTGTTGTAGATTTGAAGAACAATGACCCCCCGTATCCTACCTGATCGTACGTGAAGAGATACCTTGATCACAAGCTCCCCTTCTGTTCAAGGAACTATAGAGACTCTTGGACCTTCCCAGTTAAGTGGTATATCTACTCTTCTAACAAAGCTTCCCTACTACCCAAGTGTAGTTTTAAATCAAATGTGCTTTTGGGCCCTTTTATTATTTTCAAATAGCCAACGCAAATCAATGTGAATTGATAATAAGCCAAGCTCAGCCCACTCTATCATCATCAACCTACCTTCCATACAAGAAACCCTAGCTACCTCACTCTTCTTCTCCTCGTCGTACACATGAGAAACCCTAGTCGCCTCTGTTTTCAACTACTCTACCGGTAACATAGCCTTCAACGATGTTGATTGTTCTTGAGAAGCTAACTCAATGAACTCCTCTTGCGAACTTTCCCCACAACAAGCACAACCATCTCCTATATACTCTTACAAGTTGATCGACCTCCACCACTCCTTATCTTCCAACAGCAACCTGGCTCCATGAGCGATTTCCGTTGATGTTTTTGCTATATGCTACATTCAAGCTTGACCGACAAGAACTCTCCAAAGCAACAAAGCCATCCCTAAACCGAGACCACCCTTCCCATTCCAGCCCTTCAGGAACAAAGATGGAATACTTCTTTCCACTTTATCAATGTCCTAATTCCAAGAATTTCCTTGCCCTAGTTACATGAATCCCCAACCAATAATCAACATAACCCACCCTAACTCTTTGAAATCCCTTGCCCAAACTACCAGCAAGATCTAAGAACCCATGAGAAAACCATAAAGTTTCTCCTAAAAAGTGTTGAACCCATCGATTGCACTTCTGATTCTTCTCAGGAACAAACAGAGCTCCAACCTTCCCTACCTTATCTAGCTTCAAATCAAAGGATTTCCCTTCAATTTAGATATAGAGAACCCCTACCATCACACTTGACTAATAACACTGTAATAGACAAGAGAGAGAGGAGAAGGGGTGAATGCACGAGAGAGACCACCATCGCGAGAACGACCCGCCACATACAAGAGTAATACAATCCACTAAACATAAGTTGGTCCTCAATCATTGGATACAAAACAAATATATCCACAATACGGTCATGAGTCGAGTAAGAGAAAAAGGATTTACAAGAGAAATCCCCAAATGCATCTAAGCTCCAAACCCTCAACCAGTCCCCAAATGAGCATGAAAATAATCGAGTAACCTAGTTAAATGGGCCAACTCATTTATCTCTCTCTTATTAATATTTCTCTCAAAATGGAAATTCCAAGAAACTCTATCTCCTTGAAAAATAAGAAATGTAGAAATGGGGGTTTCATAAAGAATAGATAACCGAAAGACGAGGAAATGTAATAGGCAAAGGCATGTCCCCCACCCAAGCAAATTCGCTCCCCATTCCCATTGGCTTTTAGGAAGGGAATAATCATAAATTTAAGAAACAAACTTCCAAGGATGCAAATAAGTAGTATTAGTTCTTGCTTTAGCATCCTGCCCATTTTGTAGTATTCTAAACTTACTGTGAATTACCTTATGCCAAAGAGAATTAGCTTCTAAAAAAAAGCACCACAACCATTTCCCCACCAAATAGATGTTTTCAGACACCAAGTTAACAAGACCCAAGCCTCCCTCCCTCTTAGGCCTACACATACTCTCCCATCCTACCAAATGATCTCTACTACCCTCTCCCCACTTAACCATAAGAAATCCCTCATTAAATTTCTCAAGCATCTGTGCCAAACTCACGGGGATTCTAAAAAGAGAAATGTAATACGAAGGTATATACGATAAACAAGCATGAATCAGTCATACGACGCCTAGAGTTAAAAACGCTCCTTTTCACAAGTTGAATTTTTACTTATTGAATTTTGTGCTAAATACTATGCACAAGTATTTCTTTTTTTAGAAGCATTGAGGGCATTATTTTATCATCATTCTCATGAATAAACCAAACACGGAAATGCCGCATTACCGACAATATATCAATAATATAATTCTAAACTAAGCACAGATATCCTATAATCCAAGTATTATGATTCCCACGAAACACAATGCCAGAAGGCATACTAAATCCTAAAAACCAAAAGCCACATAAGGGTTGGGATTTTACGGTTCTTATAATGCTATAGATTCAGCTTTTCATAACTAATAAATTTTCAGATATTTGAGACTTTTTTTTTTCTTTCGTGATTACAAACCCTAGAAACTCATTCATTCCCTCTTCAATAACTCTGTGTCTGCAGCCAACATTTTGTTATATAGCTGTTGGAATTCCATATTCAGTCACTACACATCAACTTTTACTGCCCAATGCTGCACCAGTGATACCAGAAAGATCCTGAATTGCAGGATGCCAAGACGTGTAAGAATTCAGGGTGGAGGAAATACAAGCCAGCAAGCAAATATGGCTGAGATGTACCGTATGATTGAAGATCTATAGCAAGCAATACAGACATTCCAACAACTGAAACGTCCAGAATTCCTTATATTGATCGAAAGTTGTATAGTCTAATGGTTTAGATTCCAACTCATATATACAGAATTCTAAAAGAAAGGCATTTGATTTTTATATAAAAACCAACAGGAAAATCAAAATTTACATTTTCTTCTTCCTAATTATTTCTCTACACTGTTTCTCTACACTGTCTCTCTAAATTCATTCCTTCTTAAAATATTATCTAGAAGTTTATATTCTGCATATGCAAATTTCCAACATCTTGACATGTCTATTAAATGTAGGACACCCAGGTTGCTTCTAGAAGTGCAGTGAGCAATATAAAGCATAAGCTAAGCTCTATTATTCATTGAGATGATCCACTACAAGGCCATTTGAACACCATTTGGTGGAGTTGTTAAAACACAATCACCTAAAAGCTTAAGCTGTTAGGTAGAGCAGACCAACAATGTATATCAGGCCTTAGCACCCAAACTACTGCTCTTTGCTGAATTGAAGTGTTGGGATAGAATTTTTGGAAACTATTTTATTCCTCTCTTTTCAAACACACCAGAAAATTGTAACAGGAGGAAAGACAAAGCCTTCCTCTTTTTCTTTGTTGCAAAAATCCCTCTCCACTCTCCAGGCCCAGACTGCCATCCAACAGATCTAGCAGTAACCCACCGTTGTCCAATTAGAGTCAAAGCCACATTCCAAATATTTCTAGTCCAGGGGCAATGGAGAAGGATATGGTCTACTGATTTTGCCTCAGCCATGCAAAGGGCGTATCTGTTGGCAATGGAGAACTCCCTTCACTGCAAGTTGTCCAGCGTCAAGATCTTACCATGAGCTACTTCCCAGGTTAAAAAGGCAACCTTATTAGGGGCTGCTGTCTTCCATAATTGAGACGAAGGGAAGCGAACATTGTTTAACTCTCAAAGAAAAAGTTTCCAGTAAAAGGATCTGTCAGTGAAGACCCTCTTCTTGTCCAAGGACCAAAAAGGACTTGGCACCTGCCTCTACTGTCATGTTAAATTACCACTTTATCTAAAAGCTTAAGCAATTAGGTTATGGGTCAACAATGCATATAAGGCCTTAACAAAGAACATGTTTTTGGGTGCCTTGGACAGTTTAATTAAAATTTTCTAATAAAAATAGAGACTTCATTTGGCAAACATTGAAACATATTAAACAACATTGGAAAAATCATACTACAATGTATAATGAATAGCATTGGAAAAATAAGCTCATTTTGTCATTCATATACAAGTTAAGAATTTTGTGAAGTAGAGTAATTTCATTTTTTGGTTTCCATCTAAGAAACTAGCACGAGACTCAGACAAGACTTGACATGGACACAACATGTTTAGGCATGTTTGGGCTTTTAGGGCTTAGAAGCTTATTTACCTACACACAAGAGGGGATAAGGTCAATAGTATGCTCAAGCAAGCATCAACTGATAGGGCCCTAAACTTCAAATTTGGAGTGTTGGACTAGGATGATCAAAGATAGACATGCTGGTGGTCAAACATCAACTTCATCTAGTAGCGCTCTAAGCTTTGGGGTTAAGCCATAATGATCAAACGTAAATGGTTAATTTTACAAAAAAGCACTCTCTCCCCCCATGCTAAGGATTCTTTCCAAGGCATGGTGCAAAGGACCATCCTTTGCATGTCCTTACAACAGATCTATTATCATTGATCCAACCATCGGTGGTAAACATAATTTTAACTTTTAAATGGGAGCTACAATTGGTAAAGGATTTTTTGGGGTCCTGATACCATTTACACATTGCCAAATTGTATGAAGAAAACTCACAGCCATACCAGCCATTATGGATCGCTACCATTAGGTAAAGGCCGCTACAAACACAACTATTATGGCTAAAAATATTTTAATCTTTGTACTTTTCTTCTCCTTTTACCTCTTTTTTTTTTCCCCTTTCGTAAATCAATCTCAATTAGCAATGTTAAGAGTGGGGGTTAAGATCATAATAAGGATGATAATGATAAAGAATCATGATACACATTAATTAATAATTTGATACGGTCAATGTTTTATTTTAAAAAAATTGTTTTTATTTTGATAATATTAGTAATTTGATACTTATTTTCTATATTGTTCAACTTCAACCTTCTTTTCTTTACCTAGTTTTTATCTTGTTCAAGTTGTTAATCTTGTTCAATTACCCTCGTCCGATACATTTCGGAATTCAACAAGGGGTTTTGAAGCATCGATGCTTCTTAGATTTCCACTCGTCGTGATCGCTTTGCGCGAAGAACCCATTCATTTGATGAATTTGTGCCCTCAAGCCGACTAAAACAAACTAGTATGATTCAATGTCCAACAAAACGAACACACACAGTGCAAAAATTTTCGCCTAAAATAAAGAATCTAGCCTTAAAAATACCCAATTCAAGATACAGTCGCCAAAATTTATACATACATATAGATATACACATAGAGAGAGAGAGAGAGAGAGAGAGAGTACGGAAACAGCGATCCAAATAGGATTCCTGAGTAACAGGGCCGAGGCAGATGGGGCAGGCGACGGTGGCGCCGGACGAGGAAGAACAGCTACTGGCATCCTAGCTCATGTTTCGCCGCCAAAACACCACCCGTTTTCCAGACCAAATTGTAATCCAAATACGGGTTCGGATTCGGGTTCGGGACACAAGGCTACAGAGTACCTCTAACCATCCTCTATCGTTTTATATTATCATTACCGTTTTCTATTTTCTATTTTTATTTCTATATATTAAAAATAAATTATAAAAATATGTATTTTTATGGTATAAATTTTCTCTTTTTTTATTAATTTTTATTATTTTTAAAATTTTAAAATTAAATTTAATATTTTTCAGTTACCTTAACAACTTCTTGTCAAAATATTTTCCATGTTCATAATTAATTTTTTAGATTAAATAGTTAATTTTATATGTAATTTTTTAATTAAAATTAGGATAAAATTATCATAGGAATTTAAAATATAATTGAAATAAAAATATTCATAAATTTTCTAAAAAATAAAAACAGTAAAGGTCATTACAAAATATTTTTACTATTTTTCAATAGTCATGCATAATAAGATTATTCTTGTAAAGAGAATTTTTCAAAATAATAATTAAGTAAAATAATTATAAATAATTAATTTCATATTATAATATTTTTAGTTTCTATTTCTGCTTTTTAGTTTTCATTTTCGATTTTTATATTCATAATTTTCTACAATTATACCAAATGACTCCTAAGTTTTTCCTTCTTAGTTATTAATTAGAAAAACAATAATAGATACGATGGGCAAGAGTTGGGCAATGTTTGGCATCACATATTTCACGTCTAAAATTGAATTTATTATAACTTTAAATTATATTTTATTTAAATTTTATTAAATAATTTTAAATTTTAAATTGCAAACTTTTCATGTTCTTAAATATAAAGAAAGAACATTTTATTTTAATTACCTTGGTAATTATTGGACAATTATAGGCATGCTTTGGGTATTTAAAAATTTAGACCAATTTGAAAAAAGAAAAAATTTTGCTTAGTGTGTGATTGAGTAGCACATGTATTGCGACAAAGTTATATCAAGTTCTATCCAATCATATTTGTCCTCGTAGTTGTTGCCCTCATCGAGTCTCGCATTTGTCGTGTAATGACCCAATATATATACGATTAAAGTATAATAATAATAAAATAATAAAAATGATCATTAAGTTAATATCAATACAGAGGTGCTTTTTTGTAAGATCATTGATTTTATGTTTGATGTCTAAGAAAGATATTGTTTTAGCGAGTGCTTAGAGACCATTGTGGCTCAGTCGCTCCCTAGAGGTTGAGTTGGTCAAAATGAAATTTCATAAGATAAATAGGGTAGGTAATGCTAGTACACGCAAATAAGTACATATATATAAAATAATATTTTGACTGACATAATTTGTAAAAATAATAATAATAATAATAATAATAATAATAATAATAATAATAATAATAATAATAATATGGGGCTCATATGAGTCATGAAGTCGTGTGGGGTCCACATAAGTTCCGAAGTTGTGTAGGACTCATAAGACCGTGTGAGAACTATTGGAGTTATGTAGGACTCACTTGGGTCTCGAAGTTTTATGGGACCGACATGAGTTTTTGAAATTCAAACTTAATTCATTTTCAATATATATATATATTGTTGACCACATTGGTCACGCCCAGTTTTGATTATGATAAATACTCTTGGTATTAATGATTGTACTGAGAATTGTATGCAGGTTCACCGTGCACGTATATTTGGACTGAAAGACATATCATGATGGCATGTGGTGTTCGTGCCGAAGAATGAAGCTTTTTGTGTTGTATTTGTATTTATGTATTTATCTCTTCATTCTGGGATGTAATTTATTATGAACCATGCGCGTGTATGACTTGTAATAATTTACATCATGCATGGTAGGTAGGTATGCTCAAAATGACCACAGTTGGACTTTCGGTACCTACACAAATCTTAGGGATTTTTCCCAGTAGAATAGAAAGTCCTTAGGTCTCTAAATGCACAAAAAGTCCCCATTTTCATCTTTATATCAAGGGAATTGCAATTGGCTAAAATATGAACTTAAAATTAAAAAGGTTGAGAGGGTTCGGTATGCCGTGTAAAGCGGCTTGGGCGACCAATCAGAGTCAACATGTTGACTTAGTTTCTAGCAACCGAACCTCTTTTGAACGTATTTCCTTTGGGCACCCGAGTGTTCTTCAGTTCATTTGTCTTAATTAGTAAGGATTAGCAAACTTGATTAGGGCAAAAATTCTCTCAACTCTCAAAACCCTAGAAACCCTATATTAGCCAAATATTTCTTGTAAACACTCACATACTCTTCATTCTCTTTCTCTAAACTTTGTGAGTATCTCTATAAGGCTATTGTGCTTAAATCTCTCTAGCATATACTCTCTCTTGATATATTGATTAATTGATTTTACTTGAGAGTATAGCCTAAAGTTCTTCCACCGATTTCATTTGATAAATCTAGTGTGGAAAAACTTTAAGGGTTTTGGTTCTTGCATCATTGTTGCAAGTTATCTAAACCTAAATTTTGTGTGCAAAAATCCTTTACAAAAACTAGTCTTTCAAACAACTTCATTGTGCTTTATACATTGAAATATCCTATTGAGTTTGTTTGATTTATCTTACTTAGCATATTTGAAGCCCTGACCTAATTTTGAAAAATTCAAATAGTGTGTTTCAAATCTTGCTTAGATATACACTCTAAATCTGAACTGGAAATATATATGTGATTGAGTGTTTAGCACACATTAGAGCACTGAGCATATTTACATATCATTCGTGCTTGCATTATTGACTGAGTTATATTGGTGCACACATCTACTTATATTGGTGCACACATCTACTTGTGTTGAAGCGCATTTACTTGTACAAACAATTTATACATATTGTATTCTAGGCACGAGCCTGAAAAGGAAGACTAGCCCTGTGGATTAGTTCCGGATTAGCTTAGACCCAGTTCGGAAAGTTAGGTGCGCCATCCTGTTAAGGCATGTCAGTTGAGGTCAGCCCCTTGAATTGACTTGATTATATAGGTGCCGCTCCTCCCGGTTAAGAGAGCATTTTAATGATAATCCTTGTGCTAGTGTGGTCAAGGCGGGGACGTAGGCACAGTTGGCCGAACCCCGATAAGATATTGTGCATGTTCTTTACATTTTTGTAATTTATATTTACTGCACATGTATGCTTGTTTGATGATTGCATAGACTGACCCTAGGCTAAATTATATTGTTATTAAAATTTGTAGACCTAGGTAACAAATTTTTAAATACCCAATTCACCCTTTCTCTTGGGGTTGCACCAGAACTATCATATACTAAAATGTAGTTTAAAAAAAATAACAATAGTAATAATAATAATAATAATAATAATTTAAAAAAAAATTAATTAATTAATTAATTAAGTAAATTAATTAAATGAGAGTGTCAGCAATCACCCCCATTTTCCCCACATGTACCCCATCCTCATCTCATACCTCCCAACCTAAGCTCATTACATGCTCATCTCATGCTCATTCCTTACTCATTCATTTATTTTTTTTAAAAAATATAATTTCACCTCTCTCCCCATACTTTTACAAATTCTATTTTCTTTTTCAAAATTTTTCTATAAATATGAAACTTTCAACCTTCATTTTTCACAAAAAATTTCCAAAAGAAGAGAATAATTAGTGAGTGAAAGAATTAGTGGTAGAGGGAGATTTTTTGTTATAATTAAAATTCTCACTCACTCACTCTTTTCGATCTCATTTTTTTGAGATATTCATTGTGATCGTATCATAAGGTTAAGTAGAGGGTAAGTAAATTTGATTATGTTAAATTTTTATTTAAAATTTATACCCGAGTTTATTTGTAAGTAAATTTTGATTTTGTTAGTTATTTTCATAAAATTCTCCCAAATTTATTTTTACGCATATTTAATTATACGAGGTTTATCTTTAATATACTTGTGTTTATTTTTGAATTAAGAAATGTTCTAAACCCCTCGGGTATTTTATAGCATTAATTTCTATTGAAAAAAATATTTTTAACATGAAAATTGTGTGACATAAGTTTATTTATATGTTGCATGTTTTATGAAAATATGAGTAAATATGACATGAGTTGATTTTTACGCTACGTATTTCACGAAAATATGAGTAAAAATGATATTTACAAATACTCGATACCATAACTTAAAGTTTAAACGGATCAGAGTGTACTCATACTATTTACAAAGTGATTATATATCGTTGTAGATTTCTCCTGAGTGCATACCTGGTTTCGGATTAGGATTTAATAGAAAAAATTTCACTTAATGATGATGTATGTTGATTTAATTTGACCGATCAGTCAGTTAAGTCCAGTTTTTGGACCGCATAACCTAGTCATAGGGATAAACATGACTTACAGCTAACAAACACATGACTTACGACTAACATGCCTAAGGATGATTTTTATAGTATATGTATCTACATATTTAATTACGTGTATGGAGTTATTAATGATTTGAAAGAAAAGTATATGTTTATATGAACATGATAATTTTTGTGCCTAAATATAAGGGTGGGTTTAGCTGTGGAAGATGCTTTTTATTTTTTATTTTTTATTTTTTCAAAAATTATAAAATTAGCATATTTTTTAGCTTTTTGAGATTCTATTAAAAAGTTAGAAAATAAAGAATTAGTTTAAATGTGAAAAAAAAAATTCCATTTTGTATTTCTAGATTTAAAAATAAATACAGAAAGACAATTTGTTTTTCCAATTTTCTAAAAGATTTTTGGAGGTTATAGCTAAAGTCACATATTTTGAGACTTGAATTTTAGATTTGTGTGTATTTAGAAGAAACTTTATGCATAATCCAAACATATTGAAGTATAATCTCTGAATTCCATGCTTCCATACACAAAATAAAAGTTAGAAATTTAGAAAAATAATGAAAAGTTATTTCCAAACTTCTATATGTAAATTAATAAAATTGAAAATAAGGTAGTATTTTTTGTTTTTATTTAAAAAATTAGAAATGATAAATTAAACTATTTTCACAAGAAAATGGTGGAAATTTTGTTTATCATTGTTCATTTATTTCATATAAATGTTAAAAAATGAAAATTAGTTTATTTTTTTTTTTTTTACTTTTTTGGAAAACTAAAATGAAAAATGAAAACTATTTTCTACAACCAAACAAGTCCTTAGAAAGTGTCTATAATTATTTTCTATAATAATATTATTTGATGTTCAATAGTAAGCAAATTTCATAAATAATTTCAACTAAAAAATCTTATTACACCTGGAGTGTAATTTTTTAATACATTAAGTGAATAATATTTTTAAAAATAAAAGATGTTTTTACACAAAGATTGAAAGTTAAAATTGTGGATCTAAATTAAGTGAAAAGAGGTATAAGGTGGAAGATGAGCTAACTCTTGTTGTGCAATTCATACTCAATGCAAACTTTCAATTGACCCAAAAAGAAAAATTCAATTGACTTAATTAATAAAATATTATTATTATTATTATTATTATTATTATTTGTGTTTAAATTAATATGAACACATTGCACATGCTTCATCGCTAGCGCTAATGATAAAAAAGGTCACCATAGTACATTATGAAGACCCAAATGGTAAAATGTTAATAAAAAATTTATTAAAATTACCTTCTCAATTAGTATTTTAGGTATCTCATTAAGTATTTTGAAATTATGGTTTTCCTATACATTTCAACTTAATTAGTTCATTTAATAGAATTTCCTTTTAATTATATTTCTATTTTTAAATTTTTTCTTGAAAAGTTAGAATTGAAAATATTGAGTTAGTTTCAGGAAAATAATTATTTTTTAATCATGCTCTCCTAAATTGTTTGAAAGTTCTTTTGATAGGAAATTGCATTTTTCACGCTCTCATAATTTTTTTTTTTTATGTTGTGTGAAATTTTCGAGATAAAATATTCTTAAACAAGTTTTGAATTGACTCTAAATGTGTACCCATATTCTATCTAGCATATTTTGAATATTATTAGATGATAAAAATACAAATTATCAAAATAAAATTTTAATATGAATAGTCGTAAAAAGTGTGACCAGCATTAAATTTAGGTTTTTTTTTTTTAAGAATGCTTTCCCCAACTATAGAAATTTATTAACTAAGAAACTCAATAATTTAAATATATTGATACGTCACTTTTGAGGTAAAATATTTTTGCAAATGTTTTGGATATACTTCAAATGTATCCACATATTTTATCTAACATATTATGAATATTATTATATGATAATTTACAAAATATCAAAATTTAATTTGAATATGAATATTCTTAAAAAGTGTGACAATCATTTAGTTTAGGTGTTTTTCTTGACGAACACATTTCCCAAATATAGAAATTTATTAACTAAGAAATCCAATAATTTAAATATATTGACATGATGCATGAAATTTTTTGAGATGAAATATCATTGAAAATGTTTTGAATATACTCCAAGCGTACCCTCATATTTTTTTCTAAATATTATTACAAAATAAATCACAAAGCATCAAAATTGAATTTTAATATGAATAGTCTTAAAAAGTGTGATAAGCATTTAATTTAGGTATTTTTCTTGACGAACACATTTTCTTACTATAGAAATTTATTAATTAAGAAATTTAATAATCTAAATGCATTGATAACATTTAACTAATATAAGTTTGTTTTATTGCCATTAGAATATTTACCTAAAAAAACAATAGAGAATGCACATTAAAGTTTTCATGTTATTATAGGAGGCCTAAAAAAGAAAGATTTTTCGTATCATCAATGACAACAAATAAGGAAAAAACTAATTATAGAATGGAATAATAGTAAAAATATTAAGAATACTACAAGTGTCAATTTTTTGCAGCTACTCCAACCCTATATAAACTTGCTCATACCTAAAATTTTCATATCAATTCATTTGTTCTCAGAAAATAAAAGCAAAATGGGCTTCGACGCAACATTGAAGTTTTTCATCTCGATGGTCGATGGCTCCCTTCTCTTGAAGTATTTCAAGACAAAAGATTTTTGTTTGAGAGGGCAGAAAGAAGAGTCTTTGCAGAAGAAGGTCCTTGTTTTTGGCAGGTCAATGAAAAGCACTTAAGTTGAGTAACAAACAATGAATTTCGTAGTAGTTTTATAATTAAGTATATAGTTTTCAAAATTTTACGTTTCTTTTTATTGTTCAATAAGTGCGATTATTCAAAACATTTAATAAAAATTGAATGATATGTAAGTGAGTTTTATGTTTTATGTTTTCTAAGGCATTTGTTTCTATATTATATCTCTTGACTATCAAAGCTGTTTTTGCTTATTTGTTGATTATTATCCAAATTTGAGATGAAAAAAATTGCAATACTAATTAGGGTTTTCATTGTCATAATTTTTTTATTGCGAAATACTTAATTTTCACCGCACAATATTGTGTAATGTACAACATTTTTCAATGTTTGTTTAAAAAAAAAAAAAAATGAGGTTTGAGTTATTTGGATTATTATTTTAAAAATATTAAATTCAATTCTTTGTCACATCAAATACCGTGTTACTAAGTATATTGAAAATAACTAATTAATGGGCTCTTGTGTTGTATGTATGTATGCATAGTAACGGAATAATTTCAAAAATAAAATAAAATAAAAATAGAAAGACATTTAAATTTTATATTTAAGGGGAGAAAATACCGAAGAAATTAGTATATATTGCTCTTACACCGAAAATATCATCATCACCAATACCATACTGCGTTCTTATTTCTAGTTCCATTTCGCACAATACTATTCTTACATTATATATATCAAACGTTTGGCTTAAAAAATTGTTTGAGGTGTAATTATGAGTTCAAGTTTTGTCTATTAGATTTGAATCTGTATGTCATATTTATCTAAATCTATATAAATCTATAGTTAAGCACTCAAATACTAGGAAATATCGTGTTTGGGAGTACTGGTTTCAATTTTTCAATTTCGATAGATTCTAGTGAAATTTAATATAGCTGCATATTACACTTTATTTAAGTATATACATTTATGGCCCAAATTGAAATATGAATAAAATTGAATTAATTGAAAGTAAAAACTTTACGTGTTTAGTTTAATTAGTGAAGTGAACTTTTCGGTGCTGAAATATTGTGTAATATACAATATTTTTTACATCATGTTTACGTTGTGGCATAAAATGGGAGAATGAAATAAAATTTTGAATGAAAAGTATGATAAAATCTAGTGATAGGAATGCTTTCTTTTAACATATGTTTCCAAATTTTTGAATGAACAGTTCTAACACGTTAAATTTGATTATTTGTCACATCAACACGTGTCGCTTAGTATCCTGAAAATAATTAATTAATGAGCTCGTAATATATTTATGTATGTACGTAAGTACACATAAAATGATAGGATAATTTTTAAAAAATAAAAAGAAAAAAAAACACAATACACATTTCTCATACAAAGGAAATATCATCATCACCAACATGCGTTCTTACGGAAAATATGCATTATAATTCATATATCACAATCCGAAATATTGATTAATTAACTCGCTCCATCTTTCGGGAAAGAAAAAGGAAAAATACACCACAGTTTTGTAGCGATATATACAAATGTAATTTAAAATTGAAACCAATCCACTCAGTAATGAACAATTTGAAAGTGGATTACTTCCTTAAACCATTTGGTGATGCATTAATCTCACACATTCATAACCTTAACGTTGAGGTAGAAGCACAAAACTACTCGGTTAATATTGTGGCAATGACCATTTGAAACCTAAATCAAATTAAGATCATAGAAAACCAAAGGGAGAAGAAAGAAAAAAAGTTCCAAGACCCACCTCTAATGCCTACAAAAATTTTAAAGGAATCTCTTATGCATTCTTGAATGCAAAAGAAACTAAAAATATTTATAGCAAGCTTAGTGTTTGTTAAGAGTCTTCATCTTGAATCATGAGCTGTGCATCAACATGGCTTCTTAAATCATTGAGACTAATTTTTTGGCCAATACAAAAAAATCTAGATCAAAACTTGATTATCTAAAATGTAATCTTCCAATGCTTGCAAATTTTAAGTCTATTGAAATACTGCAATTAAATTATTGACACCCTAAATTCAAGAATTACTAAAAGCAAGATTAACCCACCTTTTTCAGTATCAATACTGCCGTAAATCAAAACATTTTAACCATAAATTCAAAATTTTGGCAAACCATTAACACATTTTACGCTTCTCATTTGGAACCAAATCAAGTTTTTACCAATAAGAAGGCACTGATACGCGAAGTACTGAAAGGTTCACAAAGAAGAAAATAAAACAAAGCATTACTAAATTCACGAAGAATTGTTCAATCAGTCTCATCGAAGTCGTCATCAAAGAAATACAAGTACGGAGCAAAAGGCTTGCCTTCATGGGATTCTCCTTGCGCATCCTCACTATTGATCTTGGGAGTAGTTATCCAACCCAGCTGTTGCATATAAACTTCATCATAGGCTTCTATATTCAAGCCTGAGGCAAGAAATAGTTCTATTTCATTCGCAAACCCCTCTGCTCTTCCAGTCAGAAAAGGCCTTGCAACATCTAAGACCAGAGACTTGAAGGCTTCTTGTTTTGCTTCAGGCGCACTTCTAAGTTGCTTATTTCTGGATAATTGAAGGTTAGTGTAAACAGAGTATGCATAATCATTATAATGGAAAATGACACAGTATTCACAATATCCTTCACAATTCGTATTGATAGTTTTAATGCCAAACTTTAGCGTGTAACTTAAAAGCCAGCAGAATTAAAAGTCAGTTAACAATTTAAATTTTATTCCATTTTGGATGGCATGTTATTATAGTAAAGATGCATCAATATTGGATGCATGTTAGAATGCTAATTATTACCTTTTCCTGAATGAGTCAGTTACACCAAGAACATGATGCACAATGATGCCAACATCTTCCTCCTACATAGAAATATTGCATCGACCATGTAGTTCTGTAACATGAAAGGGAAAACTTACACACATTCAGCAAAAACATGCGGTTATCCTGATAATGGGTTTATGTTGATCAAATATTTCGTAAATGGGCAAAACCAGAAAGAAATCTAAAAATATTGACTACAGGATCTTTGTTTCTTCTAAGAAGCATATTATGGATTTCATTGAACACCATGATTTTGTGGTAGGATGTTGAACGTGTAGGTCCAATCCCACCAGACGACATACCAAAAGCCAACATCCCTTTCGTAAGCTTTCTAATATGGTCCATCTGTTTCCCAGAGTGAAATCCAGGAAATGAGTATTTGTGGACCAGCATGATGCAGGTGTAATTGTGGTGCTGTTGTTCGCAATTATTTACGAGCAAAATAAGTTATCCAACCGTGAGATTTGCCAAAACAATGCAGACCTCCTCGCATTTGAAAAATGACTCTACTCTCTTGAATTTAAATTTAATGATACTCATACCCCCTTTGTCAGCTGAGGGTCTATGATGGCTTGACATTTTTAATTTGACTCCCTATGTGGTAGGTCGAGGAAGTTCTAATGCCAAAAAGAAAAGTCCATATGCTGTTCTTGGATGAGTTCCAATAAGAACACAACGTTATCCCATGCAAAGCTGGCCAATTGAAAATGCAACTAGAGAAAAAGATGCACGCCTGTGAATGTATTTGCTTCGCTACTGGGCTCATTTCTTTTGATCTTTTCACAATTAGATGTCTGAAAGAAACAGATTAACGAACTTCTGTTTCTGTAGGAGATGTTCAACTAACATAAGGGTGTAAGTGTCATTATATTTTTGGATGTGCGAAGACCAATGTTAATTTGTCAAACCTCATTGTGTAGTTTGATAATGTTTCTTTTAGTTTACTAGTGACTTAGTTATACCCTTTTGCTATTGAGAAGAAAGATGGTCGAGGAGGGTGGGTGGGCTTCTAGTTGCATTCTCCAAATTCAAAGGTCTTTTTTTTGAGTGAAAGACATTTACCACCTCTTAAGCTTGACAAAAGGACATTGATCTCCCTCGATGTTTCAAAATTTTCAAGGACCTCCCATTAAGTTTGCCAAAACGACACAAAGCTACCCTTGTATTTTGCAAAAGACATGTCTTTTGAAGGAATATTTGTCCTTTTGGCAAACCTCGACAGAGGTATGTGACACTTTTGAAACCTCAAGGGAGGTCAATGGAATTTTTTAAACCTCAAGAGAGGTCCCTAATTTTCTGTCAAACCACAGGAGAGACAAGTGTCTTTTGCCCTTCTTTTTCTTAGTAGTAAAATTTTTATCAGTTTCATTTATGATTTTTATTTACTTTTTCTTCTTGTTTTTGTTGTTAGAGAAAGGTCATGCATTAGATATGAGTTTATTTTATTAAACACCATAAAATTCAATTTCTTATTATTTTTTATTGGTTCATTCCCTTACAAAGCATAAAGTTCAAATTTTCATTAATTTTTTTCTTCATTCCTCCCCTTATTTTTTAAAAGAAAGCATACATATGATCTTTTTAGTGTTAAACATATTTTCTTGAGTCCTTATCTTATTATTTTACTATATCTTAAACTCTTAGACTTAATGTTTTGGTTTTGATTGGTAAGCTTTTAGTGTATCAATACATATGACTTAATGCATGTGATTTGGAATCGATTTTCAAATTTTGTTCTTGATTCATGAAACTGGGATTTTGAATCATAATTCAAATCTCAATTTGACAACTACACTTAGACCTACAAACAATCTCTCAACTAACCAAATGATCCTTCCTCTCCCCAACACTAGATCAAAGATAGTTGAGGGCTCAGCCTCAGATACCTTCTTAGTTTTAATAAGGCTCTCTTGGGGAAGTGGCTCTGTAGGGTTCATGCCTGAGAAAAATAATTTCTGGCAGAATGTTATTGCTTCAAAATATGGCCTTCATCACAACAACTGGGCCTCCAGAGAGGCGACTGAAGGTTATGGTACAATTGTCTGGAAATTCATCAAGGAAGGGTGGGAGAATTTCTTTTCTCACATTCACTTCAGCATGGGAAATGGGGAGGATGTGTTTTTTTGGCATGGATTTGATCTTCATTCCCATCTATTTAAAGGCTTGTCTATGATAAAGATGCCCACATTTGCCAACACCGGGAATACACAATCCATGGGACCGTTTGGAACGTTCTCCTGGCCAGGAATGTTTCTGATTGGGAGATTGATACTCTTATTGATTTTTAATGCAGCCTTTACAATTCTCAGAGCCAGGCCTCTTCAATAAGCCCAAGTGGACACTAAGCAAGAAGGAATTTTCACCGTCGAGTCTTATTATAATCATCTTAGCAGCCTAGTGGAACACATAAGTTATTTTCCTAGGAAGCCCATTTGGGAACCTGCAGCACCTTCAAAGGTTGCTAGTTTCACCTGTGAGGCTGCTCTAGGGAAGATCCTCACCCTCGACAACCTTCAAATAAAGAGCTTCTCTATCATGAATAGGAATTTTGTGTGCCTTGAGGAAGCAGAATCTGTGGACCATATCCTTCTTCTTCACTGCCCCTGAACCAGGAATCTCGGGAACTTGGCCATTTCATGGTCAAACAAAAATGGGTCATTGCAGCTCCAGGTGGGGGGTGAAATTTGAGCTTGGAAAGGGATCCGCTCCACAAGTTCAAAAGCAGAGCTCTTTTCCTTATCCCTCTGGCTATTTTTTGGGCGATTGGGAAAGAAAGGAACAGAAGGGCTTTCGATCAAACAGTCTTGTTGGCAGGCTGTCATGGAAAACTGGTTTCCTATGATCTCTAGTTGGCATAGTGGGAGGACAGGGATAGGCTTCTTCCATGAGTTTAAAAACCTCCCAGAAGATTTGAAAAAGACTATTTGATACTTTGAAAAGGTCTATAAAGTTTGTGAAGCCATTGTGGGAGTTATTTTTGTAAGAATATTTCCTCGATTTTCTTCCTGATGATTGCAACAAAAAGGGTATAAGCTTTTCGAACTTTGTGTACCCCGGTTCTAAGGGAATATGTACATAACTACATATTGTATATTATGTGGTTCATTTATTCGCATTTTGTACATTCACAAAAAGAGTAAAATAAAAGGTTTTTAAATTTATTTTGCGATAATTTTCGATAAATTAGGTATACTACAAAAAATAAGGTTATTAATAAATGATAAAACTATTACAAATAATCACAAAACCGTCACTAATAGTATTAGTGACGGTTTTTCAAGTATTAGTGACGGTTTTGAAATAGTGGTCATAACTGCAGTTACTAATAATTATTAGTAACGAATTTTAAAATTCGTTACTATTAATAAAGTATTAGTGACGGATTATAACCGTCACTAAAACATTTATACCGTCACTATAAATTCATTGTTGACTCCGCTCAAAATCGTCACTAATAGTAAACTAGTAGTGACGAATTTCAAAACGTCACTAATACTAGAGTAATAGTGATGAATATAGAATTCGTCACTACTAATCTGCTATTAGTGACTGTTTTGAACTTCGTCACTACTAGTTCAATATTATTGACGATTTTGAAATTCGTCACTACTATTCTATTAATAGTGATGATTTTAAAATTTATACGGTTTTGAAATTCATCACCAATACTTTAAAATGACATTTATTAGTCACGGTTTTGAAACAGTTACTAATAATTTAAAATTATTATTATTATTTTTAATCATTAATTCTTGTAAAAATCGGTAATTACATTTTCGCATACATAACATTAAACCATAATTATAAAACAATTCATAAATTATTGAAAATTCTAATTCAAATTCGAAATTCAAATACAAATACATTATTGAAATTCAATTAGAATACAGAAATTCCATATGTTCATATAATTAAAAAAATTCAAAATTCAAATTCACATTCAAATACGAATACATTATTCAAATTCAAATTAAAATAAAGAAATTATATCTATTCAGATAAAAAAATATTAAAAAAATAATCAAAAGTTAAATTTGACTCTAGTGCATGACATCGTGCTGATGTCGTGACAGCCGCAAACCCTATAAATTAAGAATTATAAAAAATATTAGTATACGATTTTTGAACATATATGTATACGTATTATAAGTATTAATGATTTGATAGCAAAATAATCAGGCATTCAGACATAATTAAAAAAATGATACAATTTTAAATAGTTAAATTTTATCAGTTTAAAAAAAATTTGGCAGCATTTTGTTTGTAAATAGGACATTTTCTATAGAGATATGCTCCAAACTTGGGTGTTTATAATAAACTGTACACAATAATCCAATTAGTAATGAAATTTATAAGTGCACCAGAACTTCATATAATAAGCATTAAATAATGAAAATTTGGCAGCATGCCGTCTGTAAATTGGACATTTTCCCATAAAACATGTATCTAGAACAGTATATTGTTTTCAGCAAATAAATCATTTAAAGCATGCAACAACTTAAATCTACTACTAGCATGCAATTCACAATGTACTGCATTAGTCATGTGGTTGACGTTCAACACAAGCATGTATTCCAGTAGTTCAATCTACAATTCATATAACATAATATTATCGTCTCTTATATTGCAGAAAACATAATAATAAAACTATAATTTTTTTCATTTCTCCACATTTGATTAGATCTCTCACAAGACCAGGGATATCACATCAAGCCGAGAAATTCACAACACCCCAACATTCAATCCTTACTAACTCTACTAGTTTCTAAAATAAATCACAAATAATTTTATGAGATTGGTTGAACTAAGATCCTAACATGACAATGTACAAGGAGAAGCACCTTATTGTTGTGAAGAGGAGCCACTGTCTGTAAATTGGATATTTTCTCATAAAATGGGGACCTGATACCTGGTTGTTTTCAGCAAATAAATCATTTCAAGTATGTATATATATTTAAACATAATAATTAAATTGATTCAATTTTTATAAAATTACTGACTTAACTTAATTCCCTTACCTGATTTTTAAAAAGCTCGATAAAACCCCGACCTACGCCTCACGGTGTTCAAAACTCCTAAAAACCTGAAATTCAAACTTTACAATATTATTCATCACAATCCCCAGAGTAACTTTTTCTAAAATTTCTTTAGATTCTAAATACCCTAAATAGCCTATAAAAACCTAAATTATTAAACTTACCCTGATTTAGGGTTAGTGCCTTGGAACTCCAACTCAAAAACCTATTCTAGTTAGATTGTAGAGAATCTCTCTACGAATCTCCTGACAATTTTCGTTTGTTAATTGAGCTTAAGATTTAAGAAAAATTTAGATAAGAGTGTAAATTGACCTTATCCTAAGAGATATGCTTACGCCGCTCCCACGACAAATCCACTTCAATGGAAATGTCGGTGACAGAGATAGGATACCAGTGATATTTTCTATTATTCGATCGGTCGTATATTGAAGAAAAAATTGAGGAGAGTGGTAGAGAACAAAGAGATATGGAGAGTGAGAGAGAACGCATGGGGCTCTACAAAAGGAATTCAATTTTGAATTCCTAAAGCTTCTGTTCAGGATTCAATTTTATTCATATATAATATATATTATTATAATATTATATTATTATTATTATTATTATTATTACATTATATTATTTAATTAATAATATTTATTTAAAATTTAAAATTAATTATTTTAATTTTAAATTTATTTATTTATTTATTTTTATTATTTTTTTATGATTTTTTTTTTTTTTTACATTTCCATACATAACATTTTTGGGGACATTACATTATGTTTCTTCGTCACCCAATATTTTGATCCATATTTATAACTGTCTTATAAAACTTCCCTTTCAATTTTAGGAGTATTTTATGATCACAAATCACAATTAAAGTATTTTTTCATTTTACCCAATCTGCTTTAACTTTATGCATTACATCATCTTCAATTTCTCCTTCAGTTTGCATAATAGATGCAAGGTATTGAAATTTACAAGTGCTATTTATTTCTTCATCATAAATTTTAACTTTGTCTCCAATATTCCTCCTATCATTACTAAAATTAAATTTCATACATTATGTCTTATTTTTACTTATCCTAAAGCCTCTAGATTCCAAAACTTCTCTCGATAATTCTAACTCAGCCTCTACTCGGTTTCTAATTTCATCAATTAATACAATATCATCTACAAACAACTTATGCCATGGAACCTCCTTTTGAATACTTTTAGTCAATTGTTCCATCACTAAACTTCTCCATTAATCTTCTTAAAAGATAAAACCAAATTGAACCAAGTATGTCTAGTTTTACTAATTTATGCATTTAGTTATATGTGATTTTATTATATGGGATAATATCTTTCTGGGTAAAAGACACTTACCTCCCTTAAGGTTTGACAAAAAAGATAGAAACCTCCCTGTGAGGTTTCAAAAATATCACAGATCTTTCCTAAGATTTTAAAAATGTCACAAATTTCACCTAAAATTTTCCAAAAAGATACAAATATTTCTTAAAAAAAAAATTCTCTTTTGCAAAATATAAGGGGAGGTTTTTGTCTTTTTAACAAATCTTAGGAGAGGTCCTTGGATTTTTTAAAACCTTAAAGGAAGTCTTTAAAATTTTTGAAATCTTAGAGGTTATTATCTTTTTGTCAAATTTCAGTAAAGATTAATGTCTTTTGCTTTATCTTTTTTCAAATTTAAAAGGAAAGTACTCCCTCGTAACAAGACAACAAGAATAACTTTTTATATATGCTAAACCTTTCATATGTACTAGTCTTAAAAGAAAAAGAAGTTGTGTGCATGAGAAACTCTATGTCATTTTTTCCTTTTACCCTGATTGTCTTAAGACAGTATTTGAGAGTATGAATTAAACTTTACTATGTCTATATTGTCACGCCCCGAAACCGCGAGTGGGTCTCAGGTGTGAATTCAGTAACCTAACCTGTCTCTGTATCAATTAAAACACACATGATACCACATACAAAGAGGGTCCGATCCCATGGGGTGAACGGATGCCCTATATATATACATACATACGTCCATACTCATCAAAATATGCAGCGGAATACGGTCTTTTATACATAACCAGTATCATACCAGAGTCTATACCATACAAGGATATACATCCCTACGAATACCATACATACTACCGGTGTCTATAAAATCCATCACCACAACCCGGCTACACAAACTCATACCTATCAGGCACTAGTAGTAGCTAAACAACACCCCTCGCTTTCGGACGCTAGGATGTTAATTTCGGCTACTTGAAAGACCTGAAAAATATTTGTATATATTCGGGGTGAGACACCTCTCAGTAAAGGAGAAAACAGGTTATATCAGTGTGTGGCATACTAGTGTCATTTTACATACTTCATAACACTATACAAACGATACAGTTTGAAACAATTCATACAGTTTCATACAGTTCCAGTATTTTCACAAAAACCATTTCAGTTCATACGATACCCAAATACATACATACATAGATACATATGGTCAGTGTCGTCACACTAGTTCGCAACTACACAAGGTCACCTCGTCTCACAACGATTACATTACTACATACGCAATTACGCTGCGACGATCAAGGCTCAATAGTGAATCCATTGCTACATACGCAACTACACAAGGTCACCTAGTCTCACCCCGATTACATTTGCCACATGCCAAACTATGCTGCAGCAACCTAGGTCCACTGTGAATCCATTGCTACATACGGTGTAGATCACACCCACCAGTGACCAGCTGGAACATACTGGTGATATTTCACACCCCGGATATAGAGCCAGCTACTCTCGCCACGGTAACTACTCGATACCTGGCTGTTTTACAAATCCTTGGAATCATTTTGGAACTCATGTTCCTATACATTTCAACGTACGGTAATTAGTCGCCACATAACTGTTTCACAAATACCTGGAACAAAATACATACATACGAACATACTACACTTTTTTGGTTTACGGCAAAGCATATCGTTTACAAATTCAAGTATACAGTTTATGCAAATATGAATTACAATCACCTCAATAATACAGTTTAAACAAGACAAGCGATTTTCCAAACAAAGTAGAGATGATACCAGAAATCCCGCATTTTTACTCGATAGATTTTCCCAAGTAAGTAGCCAAAACATACATACAATCGTAGCCTACAAGCTTACCGATCCCGATTTCGAAATGAACTGATATAAACAGAATCCCCTTACCTTAACCCGAAATCCAATTACGAACTCCACGGTCCTCAAAACTACGAACCGAGACTCTGAAATCTACAAACCACAGTACAATACATACTTACAATCCATACTACTACACATATACTGAATCAGAAATGAAAACCGAGCCTTACCTCGATTTTAGCCCGAAACCCAAAATCCTCCGAAACAAGATTCCGATCCACTAAAAATGTAGAGAATCCTGCACTGATCCTCACTGTAACTTCGGATTTGCGATTCCGACGACAAACGACGAAGTAATCGAGGAGAGAGAGAGAGAGAGAGGATTTCCAAAACTTAGCAATAAAGAAACCCAAAAATATCTTTTATAAGCCTTTGACCTGAGTAGATTCGTCGACGAATCAGTGGCCTCGTCGATGAAAACTGTAAAATTTCATTTTTACCCTTCTTTTACATAATAAACCCATATATCACAGTTCAGCTTCTTACATGTATTGTTCATCTTTAAATTTAGAAATAATTAATCTCAAAATACTAATGATTTGAACTCTAGTTCTAACATCCATGCACAACAGATCTTTGATAGATTTATGTAAAAAAGTTGATTCTCTCATATTATTTTTTTTCCCTAACATTTTTCAAGTTTCAAATCAATATTTACTAGGCATTACTAAGTTTGAATGTGAGGATTTTTTATATCTTAGATTCAAAAGGATCCTCTCTCTCTCTCTCTCTCTCTCTCTCTCTCTCTCTCTCTCTCTCTCTCTCTCTCTCTCTCTCTCTCTCTCTCACACACACACACACACACACACACACACATAAAGTCAACAATTTTTAGGGAAAATAAAGGTCCTCATTTTGTAGACTACCCCATTAACCATTTTATGACATCCCATAGAAATATCAAACTTGAGTCTTAAACCACCTTCCAATTAAGAAATAAGGAGATGAATATTCAAAATCTGATTCACATTAAACTCTACCTTATGTAGACACCTCAATTTGTCCGGGAATCATATAGCGAAATTAAGTAAATTTCAAGGGGTGTTAGTTCATTTCATTTTCAAGATTTGTGTTTTTAGCGGAGTGCCATCAAATGTCTTTGTCTAGCTAATCATATATTCCAACCAATTAACTTTCGTCCAATATGAGACTATTACTCCAAATGTGCACTTTACTCCTTCCTCTCTTCTATTTATTGAGAAAGTCTCATAGGTGTGCAATTGTGGGTTCTCCACATCTGCATTAAAGATTACACTCTTTATTGTCATAGATTTGTCGATCCTAATGAAATCATAGCGATTTTTCGTAATGTCTCCTCCTTCTTACGATTCTAATCAAATTGTAATAAATTTTCTCATGTCTTCTTCTTTCTACATTATACAATACTTGCTACTTCCATGTTAAATAACATTTGATTTTCAATTGAAACTTTTGAAATCTATACATTCAAAGTTTTGCATGTTATAAGATATATTCCAATTGTTATAATTTCATTAGTTTGACATTTATATATAGGATGTCCTAGCTCAAACTTTGTATAGCTCGAGACTAGTAGTTCTTCAATAGATTAAAAAAAAGAAAAAAGAAAAAAGAAGCACACTCAAAGTTGTGCTTCCTAAAACTCACATCGTTTCATGTACAAGCACAAATCCCTCCATAGCCATTTCTATTTTGATTTTTTGAACCAAGTATGTCTAGTTTTACTAATTTATACCTTTAGTTATATGTGATTTTATTATATGGGATAATATCTTTTTGGGCAAAAGACACTTACCTCCTTTATGGTTTGACAAAAAGATAGAAACCTCCCGTGAGATTTTAAAAATGTTATAGATTTCCCGTGAGATTTTAAAAATGTTACAAACCTCACCTAAGATTTGTCAAAAAGATATAGACATTTCTTTAAAAAAAAAATTTATCTTTTGCAAAATATAAGGTGAAATTTTTATTTTTTTGACAAATCTCCGGAGAGGTCCTTGAATTTTTTAAAAGAAAAAGAAGTCGTATGCATGAGAAACTCTGCCATTTTTTTTTTAACCCTATTGTCTCTTCAGAATACATCCTCTGGATCCTTATGTTCTATCTTTAACTATATATATATTTACCTCAAAGTGAATTTCAATGTTAGTATAGTAGGTGAGACTTCTGAGTTTAATCGTCAAAAACAGAGTGTAGACATCAACTGGTTAACCATGCCAAACATGCAATCCCACTAGGAATTACTCACCAACAGAGTGGCCTACTCTGTTTTTCTAGGTGTACCCAAATGCAACATGCTCACCGGTAGGTGGTTGTGTTTGTCGCGCACAGCTTAAGCACTACTGCTATTGCAGGAATTAGCACTTGGGAACTTTGCCTCTTGCATGTGTTTGCTTTGTTTAATTTGTGAATTCTCCCCATGTGCTTCTAGGGCACACTTCTTTATTGTCATAGTTTTAACAGCTGTAATTAAATCAAAGTGATTGTCCACACTTCTTCTTCTTCTTACCAACTCAATTACTGCTTGCTATGTGCCCCCATGGTCATGTATTAGTTTGATTTTGAAAAGGATTTTTCTTGACTTAAAAAATAAGAAATTGAACCATTCTAGAAAACTTATATTGCACCAAATTTTGAAAATATGTAGCAAAATTTTCCTTTTCTTTCCTTTTTCCGAGAAAAGTCCTTGATCCAAATGAGTCACTAGGGTCAGTTTGGAACTCAAAAATATTAAGGAATTTATAATTTTATGTTTGGTTATTAAGAAAGGTGAGAAAGGAAATTAAAAAATATATATATCAAATCTATAAATAAATTTTAATTTTGCACATCACTAATATTTGGTTTTTCCTAATTTTTAGTGTATTAAAACAAACTTCCACTTTTTATAATATTTAATAGAGAAGGAAAATAGAAAGGAAAATAAGTTTTCTTCTTATTTTTCTTTCCTTTCATTTTTTTTTTAAGAAAAATTCTCGATCTAAACAGACCCTTATAAAAGATAAGATAAGAATGGGATTTACTAAGACAGTCTAGATATCCATAACTTAAGCAAATAGTGTATCAGTGAGTAGGAGTAAACTAGTTACTAATAATAGAAGAGGCAAAAACAAACCTAAAATAACTTAAAATTAGATCATCAAAATTTAACAGCTCTTAAAATATCAAAGAAAATTACCCACGATAGAATAAATTGATGTAAACCTAAAAGGCTTATATCTATAGCTCACCAAACAGAGTACCCTCCCCTGTTTTCTAAGAGTACCTAACACTGTACCATTATTTTTCAGTTGTTGACCATGTGGACAAGACTTATGCATGTGTTTGGCTGGTTTTAATTTCTTTCCAACTCTTTTCCATTATTAGGGAAGAGAAATGTTATTGTGATGGCATGATGGTTTTGTTTGAAACATATTTTGCACATAGGAACAAAAAAATGATAGGCCACTCTATTTTTATGTATTCTACATTTAGTTCTATTTGTATGAGAAATGGGATAAAAGTGCAATTATATGATAGTGTAAGCCCTTAATTAAAAAAATTATTGAGGTTTTAAAATTTTCCACTCTTTGTGGTACAAGTGATTTTCCTTACCCTATGTTCGAAGAGGTTTAAGATTTGAATTTGTGTGAATTTGGATAAAATATAATACAAAATTGAATTGAATTTTGTCCAAATCTAAATTCAAAATATGAAATTCACACTCCCAATAATTAGTATGTAAATTTTTTTTAGCAATGAGAATTGACATCATAACTTGAATACACAGGTGAGATCATAAAATCGGCTTTTGATACCATATTAAAAAGAAAATAACTCGATATAAAAGAAAGATTAACTTGTCGCCTAGTGCATGCACAATAATAGAGTGATGGGATAGACATCATAGTTTTTCTTGTCCTACAACTTTGAAATTCTTATTCTTAGCCCTTTAAATTTTTACTATTTTAAAATATAAATCTTAATTTATCAATAAATTCTTCTTAGGATATTTACATATCTCGTCCCTCTCAAATAATTGTACTTGAGAATCCATATTATTTTGGAGTTTTTTTATGAAAATATAAAGAAAAAAAAACGCAAATGCAATCGGGTGGAGGAAATTTTATGGAAATATATCCACTCGATTTTTGAAAAGTTGGTTCTGTGCCGACTAGACAGAACGTGCAGGGTGCTAGTTTGTGCACAGAAAACATTAAAAAAAAAAAATTTAAATTACACATAACCGAATTTTGAAAAGTTGGTTTTGCCCTGACACGCCCACATGGCCTTTCCCCATCCGCTCATTCCTTCCCATGCATGCTCACCCCCGTCCCCAAAAGTTGATTCTGTATTTTTTTTTTCTTTTTTAAAATATCCAACAGATTTTTCAAAAGTCGATTGGGTTTATTTCTGTAAATTTTCCTCCACCCGAATATATTTATATTTTTTTTCCTTTTTTTCTTTATATTTCCGTAAAAAAAAATCTATTATTTTTAGATATATGTATTCATTGCCTATTCTACTTTTTGTAATTTTGAAATTGTGCCACTATGTCATTTCTTTTAGTTAAGTCTTGGGCAGTGTTGGATGCACCAAACCAAGCCCCCATCACTTGGTTTACTTGAAGTGCATATCAAACATCTCCTTTGTCTTTTTCAGTTCATCCACACAAACCAACCACCATAGATGGCTCAACTTATTGCAACTATTATTTGATGTAAAATGATTAATCAACATTCGGTATAAGCTTCAATTGTTGTCACGGGCAAAGATAATAGTGGGTATATCTATATGTATCGGACAAACACAAAAGTGAACGATTGAATCGATACAAATCGCTTAAACAGAAAAGTGAAATGTTCAGGTTGACGGGTAGTGGGGTACTAAATATATAGTGTTGTCCTTCTAAAAACTAAAGAACTTCTCGACAAGCCATCAATTCAGACACTTTGAGTATGTTTAAATGAATTATCGTGGAATCTATGAGTTGTTGGGCTGGATTTGGAGACGACAGCCCATTATTTTTTAAAACAAAAAAAATTATTAAAGGAACTGGAAACGGCAAGAATCAGAGAAGAGTTCTTTCGGGATTTTGGAGAACATTTTTTTAATGAGAAACATAGATGCAAATTAACTAATTAAGGATTAAAATTAATATTACATAAACTTGAGTTGAGATAGGAGTGGTACAAGAAGTTAATAGTAGGCAAGAAACAATAAAGAAGCAAGAAGTAGTAATATTACTACAAACAGAGTTAATTAAATAGTTAGAGAGAGAGAGAGAGAGAGAGAGAGAGCTAGAAGGAGGAGGGAGGAGCACAGGCAATACAAGCAAGTAAGAGAATGGCAGAGGAAGCACCATCCTCTTCAAGGGTGGAGGAGCTCCTCTTGAACTTGCTTGCTTTCCCTTTGTTGCACTGCATTATTTGCTTCTGCATCTGCTGCTGATGATGAGTGTGATGGTTACGATGATTCGGCTCTTTGCCTTTCTGCTGCTCCTGCCTTGTTCTCACTGCTTCTTCAACCTTGGACACCATTTTTAATCGATATGTTTGATGATTGAGAGTATGAGAGACAGAAGAGAGAGAGAGAGAGAGAGAGAGAGAGAGAGAGAGAAAGAAGATGTGAATATCTGAGGATGCATCCATAGATGAACCTCTCTATTTATAGACCTCACTTCTACTTAAATGCCCTTTCTAAGTTTAATTTCCACCGATTATAATATAATATAATATAATATAATATATCACCTTAGGTTTTTGGGCTATACTTGGCATTCATGAAGAATATCTTATAATTAGTATATTACTCACATTATTAATCTCTTAATATAAGAGAAAGATTATAATACATATATATATAATCATAATTTTTGAAGAATTAAAAAATTAGTTTTTTTTAATGATTCGGAATTTCAAATAACGTCAGTAGGTCCTTTGGACCTATCCAAATAGCATCAAATAAGGTGATGAAAACACTGTCGTCTGTCCATTAACACATCATTGGTAATTTATTCACTATACAAATTCTAAGTGGAAAATTAAACTTGAGATCTTAGGGTAATCAAAGCCCAATTTCGCTTTTATTATTTGAGCAAACCAGCCGAGCGTGGTCTAAATATTAAAGATTAAATATTTTTGAAATTCTAGGCTTATAAATATATAATTAATACTATTTTATAGGATAATTTATCATTATTCAAAATTTCAAATTCAATTATGAGATACATAGATAGAGAAAATTTCAAGTCTCAACGATAGATGCTATAACTATAAAGTGATAGAGGAATTTAGTTAGGGTTTCGAAATTTTTCGGAGCTTACCCCTTCAACAAAAAGTTAAATATGCTAAAAAAAACTAAAAAAAAATATTTAAATTGCCTTAAAATACCCTAACAATCTTCTAATCATTTATTTATTTAATCAACTTATTTAATGTTATCATGGCCTTCATCTTCATTATTATTCATAAAGTAATTTTATTTATTTAAAAAGTCAAAACATATAACAATTTCTTATAGACAATGCGATATATAATTATTTATTTTTTTAAAAAAAATAGTTATTTTTACTATGATAATCATATTTCATGAATCATTATATGTCTCGTAATTTATTAAAAAAAATTATAGATATGAATTTTTTTTATGTACGAATATGAAATAATATGATTTATAATGTAACTAAAATTTTAATTAATACAACTCACCCATTATAATAAGGAAAACACATGTTTGGATTTGCATGTTGCCACCTTGCCCTTCATTTTTATAATAAACCAAAAAATTGATTTTTTAAAGAACAAAAAAAAAATGAATTTTTAAAAAAAATTCTAAAAAAAAAGGGGTTAAACTGTAATAATTTGCAACTCCAGACCCTAAATGGAAATTCCAAAACAATCCTTGTCCTGGGGCACTGAGCTCCAGAGAGTCATGTGCAGAGCCATGTGAGCACGTGTTCATGTTTTTGTTTTCTTTCTAGACTGACTCATCTTACTAGGCCCCATTCTTCATTTATTTAATTTCACCCTTGTTTTTTACTTTTATTTTCGTTTTTATTTTAAATTTTTTCCCCTTTACTATTAATTCAAAAAATATAACTGAATATCCAAAAAGTAAAAATTGTCAAGTTGAGAATACTTAGATGAATGAGTGATATAATACTAAAAGATAAATTAAGAAATAAATATATTTGTAATAAGTTGGGTATAACTCCTATAGAAGATAAAATAAGAGAGAGACGACTCAGATGATATAAACACTTGCAACGTAAGTCACACAGGGCGTCAGTGAAAAAGAGTGAGTTAGTTACTGTGAGGGTAGTATAAGAGGTAGGAATAAACTTAAAATAACTTGAAAAGAAATAGTGAGTACGAATTTAATATTCTTGAATATATTAAAAGAAATGGTTCATGATCGCATAAATTGATGAAAAATGATTTATATTGCCGACCCCACCTATTAAGACTGAAGGCTTAGTTTTGTTGTTGTTGTGCACTATTTATCCAATCTTATCTAACATTTAGTTTATTCGCGTCTTAATCCAAAATGGTACACGTATTACGTCTTTACCCAATCATTCGCCTATTCTAGGATTTATCGATCTCTATACATTGCTTTTACATAGGGTAGAGGAGTAAAGAGATAGAACATGTAGCATTTATTTATTAATTTTAATTACAATTAATTAAATGGTTTTTTGCAAGCTTTTTTTTTTTTTTTTTATCTTGCATGATTTTTTTCAACAGTAGTTGTTAAGTGTTGACTAATTGGCTTAGTTACGAGTGATTTTTCATTTGCCTTTTCAAGTTTTCACCCGATTCAATTTTTAAAATTTTGAGAATATGAACATCTTTATCTCATCCATCGATCGATCAATCAATCAATCATGCAGACAATTTGTTTTTTTTTATTAGTATATGTAAATTAATTTTATCAAATGCACGAGGGTGTACGAATTAACCTTGAAACTCTTTTTTGTTGGCAATCTTAGATTATGAACCCAAGAGAGATACAGTAGAATAAAAATTAGTGTTATTTTGGGCATTGATAAATCTTTTTTATTGATAATATCAAGCTCGGGAAAATTTTACAGCAAGAAAATTATTTTATTTTAAATCATAAGACGATTAGTTGTTATTATTTTTTATCTCGATACTATTTCAATTCATTATCTTTTTTGCATATCTCACAAGCGTTTTAGGTGTCGTTTGCAACTTGAAAAAGATTATAAAAAGGAAAGAAAAGATCGAAGGAATTCACTTTTTTAAAAAAATTAGTAATTAACAAAAGTAAAAAATAAAAAATATATATTAAAAAAGACCAAAGGTTTGACCTTATGCATCGTTAATATTTGATTTTGCTTAATTTTTAATTATATTAGGATAAATTTAATCTTTAATAGTATTTGATACATAGAGAAAATATAGTAAATTAGTTTCTTTCTTACTTTCTTCTTTTTTTCCCTCAACGAAGCCCTTGATCTAAACAAGACCAAAAATCACATCACTGTAAAAAATTAGGAAAACAAAAACTAAAAGCTAAAAAAAAAAAAACAACTTATTCAATTAGTATTCGTAAAATTAAAATAAATTTAAAAATTCTTATTTAATATTGAAAGATAGTGAAAGATGAAGGGGCTAAAGTAGGATAAGGTGAAGTTTAATTTGTTGTAATTGAAAGAGACAGAGGAAGAGATGGTGAAGGCCATGAGTCCATAATTCTAAACATACATGCAAGCCAAGGGCCAGGGGGCCTGGCCTTGGAAGATGGGATGTTTGTCCTTCCCACTACATCCCATTTTGGCCGGCTTGACCATTCTAGTTGATGCATGAATAGAACTATGACTTGTCATTCGCCCACCTCCTCTTCTCTTTCTCTTTGAGTGTCCAACAATGTGTTCGAATCATTCGAAGAGTCCAAATCACTGTTCCTCAAGAGATATCTCGATGTTTGGAGTCTGAAACTTTTATTCTATATTGAAAGTTTCGAGTTTGAGTCTTGAAAGAAACTAAAAAGGGATTACGAGATGAGAAACGAGTCATGACATGTAACATGTGTAACGCCCCGAACCCACCAAGTGGGCCCAGGGTGTTATGTGTTCCATTCACATATCTCTGATACCTCAGTCATCAAACAGGAAGCGAAATTAATAATACATTTCCAATTATAATTGTCGCGACGTCCCGGACCCGGCCCAGAGAACCAATCTCGTGGTTTATAAAAAAAATGGGTGCGGTTGGAATAGGAGAAAAATGAATGGTATTTTGGAAAATGTGAATTTTCGTGAAAAAACGATGTGTGGTGGAGTCGCCACTAACTTTTGAAGTGTGGTTAGACACTTGATTACTACCCCGTTAGGGTAGGAATCGGTTACGTCACCAAAGTTAGGCTCGGGAAGTATGGTTACGCTAAGGGGAAGGTATTAGCACCCCCTACACGCCCAGTTCTTACGAATGGTACCAGATTAATAAAGAGTTTTCCGAAATAAATGTAAAAGCCTTTAAAGATCAATCCCTTCAAAAGTCAACAACAAAATGAAAATACTATATAGGTATTCCCTCAGAACAGGGGGCAATCTAGTACTCGAAGAGTCAATGTTCTCGTTGGCAATTCATCGGGAAGGAAAAATCGAAATAGGATACAAAATACGCTCCCGAGGATTTTGAGGGAGGATTTTTGAAATCTATAGGTTTTTTTTTTTTTTTTTTTAAAAGTATCAAAAAATACTATTCGGGAGGTTGTTGAGATTGGTTCGGGATTGGAATGAATTTTTCGTGATAAAAAGATATTTTTGTGATTTTTATACGTGTGAAACTGATTTTTGCATTTTTCCCGAATTTTCAAAATAACACAAATGAATCAATTGAAACCAAAATGTGAAACTACTTTGGGAATTTTTGAAACTTTCATGATTTTTGTGAATTTTATGGATTACACAATATATACAAGCGAAAAAACAAAAATTTTGAAAACGGAGCAAACAACAAAAAAAAAAAAAAAAATGGGGTGTGTGAACCGTTTGGAATGGTGACCGGTCAAAAGTTGACGAGTGTGGGGGGGAAAAACCGTTTAAGTCTTGGGTCGAGAGACCAATGATTTTCCGGAATTTTCCAATGTCCTTCCGAATACCACAGAATTTTAGACAACAATCACGGAAAAGTCAGTTTTAAGATATGCCCTTTAGAAGGATTTTGAAAAATTTGAATGTAGGGAAACAAATCTCACCTTTGCCAAAAAACATGTAGAAAATTTCTGGGATTTCTTCTAAAAATTTGCAAGGTAAATAGTTTCAAAGCTTTACAAATTTGAAATTTTCTTGAAATTTTTCTGAATTTTGTGTCCTTGTATGAATTTTTTTTGTTTTGTTTTTTTATGAGTTAAAAGGAAGCTATGTAAAGTAAAAGAAAAAGTGAAAATAAAGTCAAATAAACCAACAGATGGACCGATTAGGGAAAGGGACAAGAAATGTAAAAAAGGAAGAGAAAGTCATGGTCTTACCTATAGTCTTTTTCTTCCTTCGGTCTTCTTTCCTGTCTGTGAATCCGCAGGTTAGTCTTACAGCGCCTTCCGAGGGTGTTCTTGAGTACGACTCGAGGGCACTAGGGAAGAGAAGACCTTATTCAAAATGGAGTGACCCGGGGTACCGGTAGGGGAAAAGGGACAAATCGATCATTCGCTTGATCTTCTTTCGTTCCTCTGCTCCGGGTCTTCTTTTCCTGTTGATGCGTCTATTAGGGCCGCTCTAAAAATCTTCCGAGAGTTGTTCTTCGCTCTATTTTTGAGGCACTACGGGGTTGCCTTCGTCAAATGGGGTGAATAAACACGATAGGAAACGGGATAGCGCCTCTTGATTTTTACTCAAAAAAGACTACTTCACAAACTCGTGATAGAAAACTTCAATATTTGAAATTTCTCCTTTGACCACCACTAAGAGCTCTTTCTTGTGCTTGAAATGAGAGGTATTTATAGCTTAGTTTGGGGGCAAGCATAGGAAGAGACATAGGGAGTTATGATTGGGGGGAACCAAGTATTATGGGAGGAAGAATGTTGAAGGGGAATAGCATGGGAAGAATGATTTTAAAAGGAGTAAAACATGAATGTGGTGAGTAGTGATGATGGAGGGAACAAAGTTATGGGATGAAGAAAATGAAGGAATATAGTAGGGAGATTGGTTTAAGGGAAGAAAAGACATGTGGTGAGTGATGAGGAGGGAACAAAGTATGGGATAAAGAATAATGAAGGATATAGCATGGGAAGATTGATAAAGGGAGGAAACATGACATTGTGGGGAGGAGTGATGATGGGGGACAAAAGTATGGGATGAGAATTTATGAAGGGAAATCGTAGGGAAGCTTGGGTAAAGGGAAGAAAGAAAGAAAAATGACATGTGGTGAGTGATGATGGGGGAACAAATATGGATGAAAGAAATTATGAAGGGAATAGGATGGAAGATTTGATAAACGGGAGGAAACATGACTTTGGGTGCGTGAG